>NW_028258494.1:894766-1194766 GCF_053883595.1 Heterocephalus glaber
ATGGGCGCACATATATCACTGTGGTATGATTCTTTTAATTCTTTGGGAAGATCTCCAGCAGTGGAATAGCAGGGTCAAATGGGACTTCCAGTCCTAGTTCTTTGAGGTATCGCCATACTGATTTCCACAGTGGTTGCACCAGTCTACACTCCCACCAGCAGTACAGCAGGGTTCCTCTTTCCCCACAGCCCCACCAGCATTTGTTATTGGTTGATTTCATGATAGCAGCCATTCTTTCTGGAGTGAAGTGGAATCTGAGCATTGTTTTCATTTGCATCTCTCAAATGACCAGTGATGTTGAACATTTTTTCATATTATTTGATGCTTTTACTTCTTTGTCTGAAAAATGTCTATTCATTTCAGCTGCCCATTTTCAGATTGGGTCTTTAAATTTGGGAGGTCTGATCTTTTTAAGTTCTTTATAGATTCGAGATAGTAGACCTTTGTCTGAGGAAGAGCAGGTGAAGATTTTTTCCCACATTGTGGGTTGTCTCTTCACACTGCTGGTGGTTTCTCTTGCTGTGCAGAAGGCTTTTAATAATAAGAGATCCCATTTGTTGATTGTTTGTGCTAGCTCATGGCCAACTGAGGTTTTGTTCATAAAATCTTTTCCTACACTGATGTCTTCAAGGGTTCTACCTAACCTGTGTTCGAACTGGTTCAGAGTTTCTATTTTAATATTTAGATCTTTAATCCATTTTGATTTCAGTTTAGTGCACGGTGAGAGATATAGGTCTAGTTTTAATCTTTGGCAAGTTGAAGCCCAATTTTTCCAGCACCATTTATTAAAGAGGCTATCTTTCCTCCAGTGAGGGTGTTTGGCTCCTTGTCAAAGATGAGATGGTTGAGTGTGTCTGGTGTTGTTTCTGCATCTTCTAATCTGTTCCACTGGTCCTCAAACCTGTTTCTTTGCCAGTACCATGCTGTTTTTATCACAGTAGCTTTGTAGTAGAGTTGAAGGTTGGAGATTGTGATACCCCCTGCCATGTCTCTGTTACCTAGAATTGCTTTTGCTATTCTGGGTCTCTTCTTGCTCCAAATGAATTTTTGGATTGTTTTCTCAAGGTCTATGAAGTATGCTGCTGGGTTCTCAATTGGAATTGCATTAAATCTATATAGCAGTTTTGGAAGTATGGCCATTTTCACTATATTAATCCTTCCTACCCAGAAGCAAGGGATGTCTGTCCATTTTCTGATATCCTCTTCAATCTCTCTTTTCAGAGTGCCATAGTTTTCAGAGAAGAGGTCTTTGATTTCTCTCGTTAGGATGATTCCTAGGTATTTCAGTTTTTTGGATGCTATTGTGAAAGGAATTATTTGCCCTATTTCTCTCTCAGTGAGCTGTCATTTGTGTAGAGGAAAGCTATTGATTTTTGTGTTTTAAACTTGTAACCAGCTACTTGACTGAATTTGTTTATTAAGTCTAGAAGACTTGGTGGAGTTCTTGGGGTCTTCTATATAGAGTATCATGTCATCTGCAAATAATGACAATTTGACTTCCTCAATACCTATCTTTATTCCTTTTATTTCTTTCTCTTGTCTAATTGCCATGGCTAATGTTTCCAGAACTATATTGAACAAGAGTGGTGATAGTGGACATCCTTGTCTTGTTCCTGATTTTAGTGTGAAAGATTTCAGTTTTTGACCATTTAGTATGATATTGGCTGCTGGTTTTTCATAGATGGCTTTTATCAGTTTGCGGTAGAGACCATCTATTCCAATTTTTGTAGAGTTTTATCATAAATGCATTTTGGATTTTGTCAAATGCTTTTTCTGTATCTATGGATATAAACATGGTTTTTGTCCTTGGCTCTATTGATATAGTGTATTGCATTGATTGATTTTCATATATTGAACCATCCCTGCATCCCTGGGATGAATCCCACTTGATCAGGGTCTATGATCTTCTTGATGATCTTCTGCATTCTGTTTGCCAGTATCTTATTAAGGATTTTTGCATCTATGTTCATTAGTGAGATTGGCCTATAGTTCTCCTTTTCGGTTGGGTCTTTCTCTGCTTTGGGGATCAAGGTGATGCTTGCTTCCAGGAATGAATTTGGGAGTATTGCTTCCCTTTCAATTTCATTGAAAAGTTTAAACAGTAGTGGCAGCAATTCCTCTCTAAATGTCTTGTAGAATTCAGCAGTGAAGCCATCAGGGCCCGGGCTTTTCTTAGTTGATAAGTTTTTAATTACATTTTCAATTTCATTGGTTGATATTGGGTTGTTCAGAGTTTTTAGGTCTTTTTCGTTCAACTTTGGTAATTCATATGTATCTAGGAATCTGTCCATTTCTTCTGTGTTGTCTATCTTATTGGCATATAGGTTCTGGAAGTAGGTATTGATGATCCTCTGGATTTCTTCTGGGTCTGTTGTAATTTCACCCTTTTCACTCCTAATTCCATGGATTTGGGCCTTTTCTTTCCTTTTTCTGACAAGGTTGGCTAAAGCTTTGTCAATTTTGTTGATTCTTTTGAAGAACCAACTCTTGGCTTCATTGATTTTTTGTATCATTCTCTTAGTCTCCATTGCATTGATTTCTCCTCTGATCTTTATAATTTCCTCCCTTGTATGAGCTTTGGGGTTTTCCTGCTCTTCTTTTTCTAGAAGCTTGAGGTTCAGCATCAGATTGTTTAATTGGGCTCATTCTGTTTTCCTAATGTGCGTATTCACTGCTATGAATTTCCCTCCTAAGACTGCTTTCATTGTGTCCCATATAATCTGATATGTTGTATTGTCATTGTCATTTAATTGAAGGAACTGTCTGATTTCTTCTTTAATTTCCTCTTTGACCCATTGTTTAATCAGAAGTGTGTTGTTCAATTTCCACACGTTTATGAAATTTTTTGAGTTTGTTTTGCTATGGATCTCCAATTTCATTGCACTGTGGTCTGACAATATACAGCAGATAACTTCAATTCCTTTGCACTTACTTAAACATGTTCTATGTGTGAGTATGGGGTCTATTTTTGAGAATGACCCAAGTGAAGCTTAAAAGAATGTGTATTCTGATTTTGTGGGGTGGGAGACTCTGTAAACATCTGTTAAGTTCATTTATTCAAGAGTTCAATTGAGTTCTAGTATTTCATGATTTTTAGTCTAGTTGATCAATCTATTTGTGACAGTGGGGTATTGAGGTACCCCACTACAATTGTATTAGTGCATACATGGCTTTTCATGTCCATTAGTATTTGTTTTATTTAGTTGAGTGCACTAGTGTTTGGTGCATAGATATTTATGATTGTCATCTATTCCTCTTGGATTCTTCCCTTTACAAGGATGTAGTGTCCTTCTTCATCTCTCTTAATCAGTGTTCATTTGAAATCTACTTGATCTGTAAAGAGGATACCTACTTCTGCTTTTTTTTCAGGTTCCTGTTGCATGGAGTATTGTTTTCCACCCTTTAACTTTCAGTCTATGAGTTTCCTTTTGAATTAAGTGTGTTTCTTATATGCAGCATATTGTTGGATTTTGCTTCTTGACCCATTCTGCCAGTCTGTTTCTTTTGATTGGTGAGTTAAGACCTTTAAATTTGATGATTATAACTGAAATATATTGACTTGTCATTGTCATGACTTTTTCTTTTTGTTGGGTTCTCCCCCTTTTCATTTAATTTCTTGTCATTCCAGATGGGTTCATTCTGCTTTGTTTCCTGGGGTTGTGAGCCTCAATGTCTGTTCCTAGGATATTCTGTAAAATTCTTTGGAGTGCTGGTTTGGTATTCACAAAGTTCCTAAGGTGCCCTTTGTCATGAAAGTATCTTATTTCTCCATCCATTTTGAAAGATAGTGTTGCAGGGTACATCAATCTGGGTTGGAGGCTGTTTCCTTTTAGGGCTTGGAATATGTCACTCCAAGCTCTTCTTACCTTGATGGTTTGTGTTGAGAAGTCTGCTGTGATTCTGATGGGCTTTCCTTTGTATGTGATTATTTCTTTTCTCTGACTGCTTGGAGAACTTTTTTCTTCTGTTGTGATTCTGGAATCTTAACAATTATATGCCTATGTGTAGATTTTTTTTGATCAAGGCTATTTGGAGTCCTATATGCCTCACTTATCTGCATGTCAAACTCTTTTCCCCTGCTTGGGAAGTTTTCTGCCATTATTTCTGTGAAGAGATTTTTTATGTCATCTCCACTCTCTCCTGTTTCTTCATTGAGCCCAATCAGTCTTATATTATTCTTCATTGCATCATCTAGCAGCTGCTGGATTGATTTCTCATGTTCCATTATAATTTTGAAGCAATTTTTCTTTTCCTGGTCACTAATTGCAATCTTATCTTCTATATCTAAAATTCTGTCCTCACATTGGCTCTTTCTGCTGTGTAGACTTTCAATGGAGTTTTTCAAGTCCTAGAAATCTATTTGCATCTGTTTTATGGATTCCATTTGTTTCCTATGTTGGGATTCCATCATGTTCCTGAGGTTCTCTTTAGATTTATTAATCATGTCTTGCACTAGGCCCCCAATTTCTCCTGTTATCTGAGAAATTATTTCTGATTTCATTTTTTCCAGATCCCCTTTTGTTGCCAGTTCAGTGGATCCAGATTTTTGAGTATCAGAGTGTTCCATCTCATTTCCTTTTGGGGTTGCTGTAGGTGATCTGGAAGTCTGGTTTTGAGACTTATTTACGTGTTTTCTCATTTCAACTGGGGCAGGGGGCTTTTAGCGCCTGTAGGGATTACCTCCACTGAGCTGGAAGAGGTGGGACAGGTGCTGGTAGCAGTGGTAGGGATGGTGACCCAAAAGCCCTTTCCTGTGGGCTGGGGGCAGTGGGAAGGATGATGACTGGGAAGCTCCTTCCTCTGGACCAGGGGCAGTGGGACCATGGCTCAGAAGCCCCTACCTCTGGGCCCAGAGCAGCGGGACTCAGTACTGTGGTCTGGTGGTCTGGTGTCCTCTGCATCTTTGTAGTGTGGAACCAGGTGGCTGCCTGTCTGCAGTGGGGTGATTCCACCTCTTCTGCATGACTCAGGACCTTGGTAGGGCATGCGCAGACCTGCCTGTCTGCAGTGGGCTGATTCAGCGTGTTCTGTGAGATACAAAAAATTTTCTACCTGTGGTTCTCACCTGTCAGTTGTTTGTTTATTTTATGGAACAAGCCTTGGAACATATTTTGGTTCAAGTGCATTGTATACTCCCAGCAAGGGCATAGGGGCCTCACTGATGTACACTGTTTTCACCACTATGCTGAATCCCTTCATCTACAGCCTGAGAAACAGGGACATCAGTGGCACACTGAAGAGGCTCCACATTTGGAAAAGTAATCCCATGACCTTTGCCATTTGTTTGGGATGTAGTCTAGAAAATGTGATAAAAAAGAAAATGCAAAACTTATCTGTAAATACTTTCTAATTGGGTTTATCATTTAAGTAGCTGTATATCTTTTACTTCATATGATATTTCATTACAGAATCAAGGGAGTTCAAGGGGTAGTATTTAGTGTTCCTCATACAGGTGGAAATTTCAGGTGGAAAGGTGACAAACTTCTGGAGATGGGTAAGAGTGACATTTGCACCAAAAATATTATAATATATGTAACCAAACTCTACACCTACAATTGCTTAATGTGGTATCGATAGATAAGTATACATTTCCAAATTAATCAATGGAAATGAAAAGCTGAGGTCTTGTTATCAAAAGGAATAAATTAACTAAGATAACAATACTCTTCAGACTTATTGTGTGTAAAGGAAGAGCCCAAAATTTTGGAACATTAATATTTTTTAAATTTCATTGAATTTCAGATATTTCAAGATTGGAATAATAGGGACCAATGTAGATAACTATAAGGTGTGTCCATTGGGATTTCAAGTTTATATGATATGATAACCAGTCAATTCTAGTGTTTGTTTGTTTGACATCTTGAGATATCTATATCTCCATTCATTTTCACCTAAAAACAGAAAGCTCATATTTGACATTGTCCATAACAATTCTCTAGGCTATCCTTGAGCTTTTTCTGGTCCTCAGGGAGATGGGAGTGTGGAATAAGTTTGGACTTCTCATAGTAAATACATAGCCTAACTCAGCAAGTAATGAATGGAGGATGGAACTCTTTTAACATTACTTCACATAATGAAGACATACGTGAAAGTTTGGATGATCAGATGGGATGATAAGATGCACACAGTTTCAGATCAAAGGACTGTGAATTGTAGGTACTTGATTACTACAGGGGACCCAAAATCTCAGTCAATATTTTTCTTTCCTTTCACACTGGTCCTGTTTCTCATAGATGTCTAACCCATGAGGGCATAATATGGGTGTCAGTCAACTATTTCCTCAGCATCTCAAAAGAACTATGGTAGAGATGAGGAGAGCAATAGGGAGGATGAAAATAACCATTACATCATGAAACAATAACTGAAGATTTCCTGAATGGCAGCATCTAAGTTATGTATTCTGTGTAATTTGTTTTATTTTATATACACAACATTTCTGAGTAGAAGCTCCTGTATTATTATTTTAAATGGAAATAAGAGCACTGCATTTTTGTATAATTAACTACAAGTTGTTGGGTAGAAAATAGTGAAGAAATATTTACACGAGGCTGTCTGATAACACACACAGGGCATTTTACCAGGCAAATCACAGCACATACTTCCTTTGACAATCCAAGCACCCGTTTCTCTTTCCTCTCTCTCCAGGAAGGACCCTTTTCTTACTGTACTCTACCCTTGGCCATCCCAGGTAGATCACTGTAGAGAGAGGGGTGAAACTGCTGCATCTACTTTAGAAATGGTATCTAACTTAAGAAGTAAAGATCAAAGATTGAGAAGGTCTACAATGATTAGTTTTGATCTCATGCCTGTCCCCCACTCCATGCTTTCCTTGAAGCAGTCTACATCCTGCTTGTCTCTTATAAATCATCTTTCTCAATGTCTACAGGAGAAATCAATTCAGATTACATTTATCTACAACTCTGAAAACAAAAAAGAGTTTAATTTTGCCATATATAACTGCAGTGTAGACATAACAAGCTCTGCTGAAAACTTTATGTGTTTAAGAAACAATGTGATTTGTGGATCTCACACAAAGATAGACAATTTAATTTGGAATTTTGTCCCCACCCTTTACTAGTATATAAAGTGTAGCAGGTGGTTTTGTCTTTGACATCTGAGTTGATTTCTAGTTTATACTACTGTATTAAGCATTGATTTAACATATAATGGATGCTCCTCCAATTACTAATAGGTAATAACTCTATATTATAATGCTAAAATTCAAAATAGGTATCATCAGTAGAACAAATGATAAAAAGACTAAATTTCAGGACATTCAAATAAAATATTCTGTTATCTCAATTTGTCATTTTCTTTTTTACATAATGGGACATTTTGTATTTTCTTTCTGCAAATATATGAATATATTAGTGAAAATTCATTTCTGACTCCCAGTTTTTATCTCTATCCTGCCACCCAAGAGTAATTAAAAACAAAAATCTTTGCTAAGCAGTAAGTAGAATCTTTTGGTTCACATCTTTTGATCTGTGATGTTCTGTGATTAAATAGATTAAAGCACGCATCTATTTAAATTTGAATTCCAACAAGGACATGTGCTATGTATTATACGATTTTCAAAAGAGAAAAATTATGAGAGAAAACTTAAACAAGGAGGGAGATCATAGATTCACAGAAGGATTAAACACCTAGATGATAAAGGAAATATAACAAAGTTTTATTCTTATAAACCATCAAGTTAATTAATGTACAGATAGCACAATTCTATTGAGTCATAGTTATTTCAAATTATCTAAGTCATAGAAATTTCTCCTATTCTATTAGTGTGAAAAATGTATATTTGACTGCTCTCTAATATCCAATTGGAATTACTTCTTTTGTCAAAAGCAATGGGCTCTTTTTAAATTTTTTCTTCTTCTGAAAATAGTAGGATGAATTTTGCAGTGATCATGTACTTGTTACCACTAAGAGTCTTGGGCTTCTAACTAGTTCATTTAAGTGTTTGCAAGGTAGGTGAGGAAAATAAGAAGTGGTTATCATAAAAGTCAACCATGCAAGAATTCTAAGAGACTGGACTTATGAATTACTTCTTGAGGATGTTAAATTTTCTAGCTCCTTTGGTTCCTCCTAAATCAATAATCTTTCTTAATCTTACTTGTTCTGAAAACTTCAAGAACACATCTTCCTGGCACTGAAAATGAATTTCTAGGCAGACACAATTCTAACAAAAAATAACTAAATTGGACAACTATGAGTTAACTGTGTTATTAAGCAACTATGGGTTAAGTGGGTAAGTATACTCTTTGTAAAATGTCCCTGAGTAGCCATGACAGCTTCTGTAATCTGCCACCAAAGGAGCATAATGGACTCAGAAAGTCCTGTGGAACTCTTTGCTCTGCCCCCCTCCACTATCCTGCTTTGTGTAAACTCTACTTGCTATATTCCCAGGGAAACTCCAATGGAATTAAGTCTCATAGATATAAAAAAAAAGGCCAAATAACTAATCAACCAAAGTCTGCCAAATTTTCAGCTTCTGATTCTATACTTCCTACTTATAACCCTATTAAACTGCAAACCCACTGATATTCTGGGCCTGACTTGTTTGAAAAAAGATCCCATTCAGGTACACTGGTGTAAATAAACCTGTTTGCTGCCTCCAAACTTCTGGGTTTGTTTCCCAGTTCTGCTATTCTGCAACAGCACAATATTTCTTTTTTTTTTTAATCTCCGAAGCACACTTTTCTATTACTATATAAATATTTTCTCGAGTTGAAGAATTCAAACATAAGGTTGAAATTATGAACCCCTCTCTTTCTATGAGTATAATCTGTCAGAGTTTTGTGGAATTTATGGAAGAGATGATGTAGAGTTTCTTGGTTCAGCTGTGTAGGTGACTGCTAAGGCAGTGCATCAGTCAAAGTATTTGCTACAAAGAGAAAATTAAACCTACATAAGAACTAGCACCTTTAGGGGCAATAGTTATTATAGACTACATTAAAGAGCTTTTGGTAATTTTAACATAAGCTCTTAACAAAAACAGTTTTTGGATAAAAACAACATTAGGTACATATTAGGTAAGCTTTGAAGCAAACTGTGTATGACTACATAAACCTATACTGATTTGAGGACATGGAGAGAAAAATCTCATCCTATTCTTGACAGTTATTACCTTTGAGAATAGGTGTGTGGGAGGTTGGAATCATGCAAAGTAACCAAGACCTACAGGTTCATAGACAATAATTCAAATCTCCATGAAGAATCAATTGGGAAGCCTGTGCTATTACATATCTCTGTCACAGGTAGTTGAGGGAGACTGCAATATTGATTATGCCCCCAAAGCAGGCTGTAAGCAGTTCAGGTTGTGAAGAGTTAACCCCACAATTGGCTTGTTTATAGAAGTGAGTTAGGCAGAAGCTCATATGCCAAGGTCAGAGTGATTCACATTCCCACAACTAAATTCCACTCCCACAACTTAAACCTTGTTACTAGAAGGACAGTGTTATAATTACAACCATATATTTTGCCTATTCTGTTCCTAATTTCAGAATGCTTTATCCTGTCCTTTATGAGCCTTGTTTACACCAATTTCCATAGATGTAATGGACCCACAATTCTGCATAATTAATATGTCTGAAATAGTAGAAATGCATTAATAAAGCAAAAACATTGAAGACTTGAAATTAATTAACCTTCTGAATATAAGTCAATAGAGAATATGGAAAAACATTCATTGTTATTAACCAGTGTAAATAATGTTTCACCTATTTCTTTGAAATACATTTGTGGAAATTATTTTGCTTAATAAAAAACATTGGTTTCCAAAAAGTGAAATTCAGTTTTTCAGTCCCTGCATACACTAATTTTTATTGTTTTCCAAGCATCACAAATTTTAAGCAGAGATATATGTCTTAATCACACCTATCACTGAGACATATATACATTTTTTTGGCACCAGAGATTGAACTCAGGACCTTGCACTAGCCAGACAGGCAGTGGCACCACTGAGCTAAATCCCTGGCCCATTGAGAAATATTTTTAACTAAAGCTTCTTGAGTAAAAATGACATTAAGTCCTGATTTCATGACTCATTTGGAGATTGAGTAGAATTAGTACAGAATGCAGGGTGTGTTCACAATAGCAATGATATCCTGGAGCTGGAGCAAGAGAGTGGTCAGTGATAAATTCTCTCATGTCTTCCTTTCTTGTGATCTTTGTCTGTGATCTCAGCCATTTTAGGTTCAGTAAATGCACCTGGTGCCATGAATTGCTTTATCCAGTGATCTATGAGGAACCACTAGAGATAAAAGCACAGTGAGCAAGAGGGCACCCCCTTAATGACAAATTGTGAAATGGCTATTTGGGTTTTCAAGGCAACAACCTGCCAAGATTTTCATAACAAGTTACTGTATCTCTACTAAGACAGCCTAATTAAATCATAGTTCTTATATGAGTACTCCAAAAGCCAGTATAATATATAAACTGATTGCCATTCCTTTCTCTTATGTAAAATGATAATAAGGTGGACAATTATAATAAGAAAAAACTATGCAAATGAAATAAAATGAGTTACATGCAGCATGTAACTCATTGTCTGGGATTTAAGAAACTCCAGTAATAATTCAAGAATTTATGGTTAATGTAATTGTTCTCATTCTTATCATCCATCACTTTCTTTCACATCTGAATTGCTACACAAAATTTCAGAGGCTCACATTTTCTCCTGTTAGGAGTGCAATGTCTATTGGTAGTAGCAACAATGCAAGAAACATTTTACAATTGAATGAGATTCAAGGACCCCACCACAACCAATCTCTAAGGTTTACAGTCAATATAGTTAAATTTTATATACCAGAAGATACTTCTCCTATGAGTTGAATGGTGGCCATGAAAATGAAACTTCCATGTCTTTATTCCTTTTGTTGTTGTAACTGTGAAACTACATGAGAAGAGTGTGCATGCTAATAACATCAAGAAAGGATGGCCTTTTTCTGGATCATCTGTTTCACTACTAAATGCAATTTCACATATTAAAAGATGAATTTGGAGAATAAAATTGAGTTAACATGACCAAATTTGATTGTACTATAGTACATGTACTATTTGTAGGTCTCTATTGCATTCTCAACATTTTATGTGCTGTATAATATTTTCATCAAATGAGTTTTTAACCTTCATAAATATTCAAGGTCATGGAAAAATACTTGAAGCCATAGGCACAGACTGTTATGACTTGTGTCTAGATGTCCTCCCAAAGTCTCATGCACTTGTAGGTGGGACTTTATCTGAGATGCTGAATCTAGAGTGTATGCTGCTGGGATTAAGGGTCTGTGATTATTAAAAGCCACATGAGTGATTGGCTTGGCACCGACCTAAGCCTCGAACTCTGGATGAGGTAAAAGGGACAGAAATATGTTGTTAAGGACCTTTGTATTTTTACTACCTTCAGCCTGAGGTAAACTGTTTCTCCTCTGCCAAGCCACACTGACTTGGACCCAGCCAATTATTGACTGAAACCTCTATGAGCCATAAACCAATTAAACCTTTTCTACTTTAAATTTAGTGTTGAGTATTTTGTCTCAGCAAGGAGAGAAAAGTGACATACACATAGGCATAGATTTCCTGGATAGGTGTGCTTCTGAACATCAAAAGCAAGAACAGAGTGAAGAGACAAGAAACTTTATGGAAGAAAAATCTCTTCTGACTATGCTTCTGATAAAGAATCAATATCTAGAATATATAGAGAACTCAAAAATGTTAAATTTCTCACAAATAAATAGTTCATTAGAAAAAAAGGCATTTCTTAAAAGAAATACAAATGGGAAGGGATCCATCATGGCTGACTAGAGTCAGAGTTGCATGAGAGAATCTTGAGGAAGACCCACTGGAAAACAGGCAATCAGAAAAAAGACCAGATACACAGAATCAAACTGAAATAGAAATCCATCAGATCAAATCCTTTTGGGTGGGATTAGAGAAAAGAAGCAGGATGCATTTAACATGCAGTACTCCTACCACCCCTGGACCAGTGAAAGTGCAATCTTGGGAGTGGTTCTAATGTAGTGAAGGTAAAAGCATAAATTAGACTCCTGGGATAGGCTTCTAACCTACTATCTCCCCACTAGGAAAGGGAAATCAGAGACTGAGATATTTTCCAGTTAGGGCACCAAAGAAATGGAAAGCCAGAGAGTATCTTTGTGGACAGGGATTGAACAGCATAAATGAGCCCCTGGAAAATACCTAAATGGAAGAAAGCATGGGAATAATTGGGATTCCTGAACTTACAGCTTGGAGTGCCATGCCCCAAGGAGCTACCAAGTGCAACCAGGGAAATAGAAGGAAAAATGTCTCCCAGGGCGAGACTCCTCAAATCCGAGAAAAGGAAGCATAGAGCCCTAGGGACCACAGAGCTCATGTATGAGGAGCTGTCTTACAGCCAGTAAGAGAGTAATACAGGGTGAGAAAGGGAGTGCCCAAACACCAGGGAGTTCTGGGTTGATGTGATATCCTGTCCACTGCCCAAAATTTGCTCTGAGCAAAGGAGCTTCCACATCCCCACTAAGATGTTGCCGCATGCTTTATGCCCTGGAGCCACAAATCGTGAGTCACAGATTGCATCTGGTGAGATGTGAAAAAATAAGTCAAAGTAGTGGTCCCTCAGAGCAGGCATTTGTGTGATACTTTCCAAACACCAGAGAATCTTGTACCAGCAAAAATCCTGTCCCAAACCCACCTTTCACATCAGCTTAGACTCTTCCAACCCCAGCTGAAGGCTGCTGAGGGCTCTAAAACCCACATACTTTCAAGCTCACAGGAGGAAAATTGATAGTTTTGTGAAGGATAGGCTGGGCAAAGCGATGGGAAGACTACTTTTAGCTAAAGTACAAGACATACGAAACTCAACTGGAGCCCTATGGAAAGTGAGCACAGAGGCATGGGGGATTATTGAGAAGGGAAGAGAGCTGAGATCAAGAGAATCTGCTTGGAGGATTACAATTGCTAAAATAGAGACCAGAAGAAAAATACAGTCTAATACCCATAGATGAGATATCTGGAAAACAATTTGGTAAAAAGAAAGAAGTAAACCTCTGGGAATTAGGATGGAGCTGATAGGAAAACTAGAAACTACAGAGAAGCTAGACAAATGAAGTATAATGTAGAGGAAAAACAGGACACCAGTAATCTGGAAAACTAATCCTGGCTCCAGAGCAGGGGAACCAGTCTCTGATGACAAAATGTAAGCCCAGAGAGGGTCACAGACTTGGAGAGCCTCTGTAGACATGGCCAGCAGAGCTAGCTGCAAGAAAAGCTCACAGCTGGTGTAAACTGAAAAAACAGTTTGAGGTTTTACTGTGAAGGTGATTCCTTCCACAAGGCAAGCTAACTCTGTAGAAGAAATCCAGTGCACTGCCCAACATATTTGATAGCATTTAATCAGGAATCATTTTGGAATTTATCAATTGTTTAAGACTGAGCTACAGAACAACTCCAGAACTTATACTTGAGAGATACTGGTATTCTACCAGAATGGCAGGTGGCACATGTTCACAAGGGACAGTGATGGAGAGGTCACAAGCTAGACATACGCCCCCTTTCCCCAAGAATTTTACACCCAGGCCAAGAAAGACACAGGTGTTCTTCCATAGGTAGTGAGAAGCCAGGACAATCATGTAAGGTTGTCAGAGGGGACTGGATCTGGATGTGCTATCATTAAGTCCATAGATCTGCCTGAACCATAGCGCCACATTTTATATCCAGCACAGAACTCAGTGGTGTTTGTTTTCTTCATCTATCAACATGAACATCAGCATGAATTAGCTTGGATGATTGCCACAGCCTGGACGGTATGGACAGAGTGGCCTCTAGAGGAGGAGAAGGGAGTAAATCAAACCCAGAGGCCCCAAAGGTTAGCAGAGAAAGCCATGACTTGGGGGGCAGAGGAACATGGAAACTAGAGCTGCTGGGGTGACTACAGCCCTAGGATGGAACACTGTCCAGCCACATCCAGTGGGAAAGGCAGGCAGGATTCAGCACTAACACACAAAAACCCAAGTGTGGAAAGAAAATAGGTCTCTGCATTGACCTGCTATCTCAGCCAGATACCTGAGAAATGTCAATACTGCAGACCTGGAAAGAAAATGTTTGTCCAAAACCACAGAAGTTTTTCAGGGGCTTCTATTTTTTTTCCCTTCATTCGATTTTGGGGTATTCTGTTTTTCTCTTTTTCTCCTTATTCTCTGATTTTTCTTTTTCTCATTGTTTTGTTACTTTACCTAATTCTATTAGTTTTCTTTTATTCTGAAATAGGGTCTTTACTTTTCCACCTTTCTTCTCTTCTATTTCTTTATTTTTCTCATTTTACTTCTTTCATTCCCTCAGTCCCTACCCATTGCATTTTTCCTACCTTTATTAATATATTTAGTATACATTAAGCATTATCAATATATTATTGTTGAATTCTTTTCCACTGTAAATGATGGTATAGTGGCTACATTAGTAGACATTTATTTATATAAATATTTGGTTTATCTTTGTGTCTAAATTATAATTATGGACCAATTTTCTATGATTAAGGTGGTGCAGTGGTAGCTTCCTTTTTTTTTTTTTGTAGTATGTCAGTACCCAGTCTGAAATAACTCTATTATTATTATATTATTGCTGATATTTTTGCTATTAACAGTATGGGATAATTCTTGGTATTAATTGGTTTTTAATGCACAGCATATCTCGGTGCTCTCAAGTGTTATCAACAATACTGTTTCATTTCTAGAGAACTGGGCACTTGGCCAAGTACACTACAATCTCACCATCTAAATTAACAAGATTGTTGGAGCTTGGGACAGAGGCAAAGGACAATAGATAGCCATGCCTAGTGTTCACCATAGAAAAGGAAACACTAAAGAGATATTCATAGTAAATAATTGTTTCTATTATAATCAATCTGCAAACCTCAGCACACATACTCCCCTACCCCCATGAATAGAAATGTGAGGACAAAAACAAAATGTCTCCCAAAAATTTCCAACTCCTCCAAATCTTATCTTTGTGATATTAATGTGAAGGAAGTAAAAATCCAAAGAGCTAAATTGTATAAAATGACCAAAAAACCACAAAAAACTCAGACTAATAATGTGGTTAGCAAACTGAAAGATGATATAACTAGAAAGGTAATGGACATAAAAACAAAATGATCAATGACAATAATAAAATGGAAGCTGAGAAACATAAAACAATACAAAACATGAACGACCAGTTTTGGAAAGAATTAGACCCATGAAAAGGTAGCCAACAGACAGACCTGCCAGTATTTCATGGGTAAGTGTACACAGAACACAGCTAGAAGCTCGTGGGAACCAGAGCAGCACCAGTGCAGTCAGGTCCTAGCCAGGGCCTCACCCAACCACAGCAGCTTGGGTCCACAGGCCCCAACCAAAGGCCCATCTGGAAAAGAGTTGAACAGGGACACAAGCAACATACAGGCCTTCCCAGATTCCATCTGTAAGTGCATGTAGACTCCAGCCAAAAGCCAAATCAGATACCAGTGATTTGGATGCACAGCCCCCAGCCAAGGGCCCTCCCAGACAACAGCTACACAGGTGGGCAGCCCCAACCAGAGGCATCCACTGATACTATCACAATTGTGCACAGGCCCCAGCCAGAACCCCTCCTGGACAACATGGCAGAGCAGGGATCTAAAAGGCCAACATTCTGAATCAAGGAATTGGCACAGAGGTGAGCAGCAGAAAAAAAGCCACTCAGTGGCTTGCTGAGAATTGAAGACCACTGGGTGAGCAAAAAGTCTCCTTAAAAAAGGTACAGAAGGTTGCATCTGTTGAAATGAGAAGAAACATAAATAAGACTCAAAACTAGACTTCCAGATCATCTAAGACAACCAAAATGGTCAAAGAGATGGAACAATCTGATACTCAACAACCTGGACTCCTTGAATTGGGAATGAAAGAGATCTGGAAAAAAAATGAAATCAGGAATAATTCCTCACCTAACAAGAGAGATTGTGTCATAGTGCAAGATATGATTAATAAATCTAGAGCAGACATAGATAAAAATAGAGGAGCTGAGGAACATGCTGGAATACCAACATAGGAAACAAATGTAATCCATTAAACAAATGCAAACAGATAACCCAAGATTAAAAACTCCAATGAAAGATTACAAAGCAGAATGAGCTGTGTAATTCTGTAAGGACAGAATATCAGATATAGAAGACAGGACTGCAATTAGTTACCAGGAAAAGAAAAATTCTTAAAAATAGTAAGGGATGATGAGAAAGCACTCCAGCAGCTGCTAGATGATGCAAAGAAGAATAACATAAGTCTGAGTGGAGTCAATGAAGAAACAGGAGAGAGTGAATATGACATAAAAAGTGCACATATGTAATGGGAGAAAACGTACTAAGCAGGGGGAAAGAAACTGAAATAAAAAATAAGTGAGGCATATAGGACTCCAACTAGCCATTATAAAAAAAAAATTATACCTGGCCTGTAATAGTTAAGATTCCAGAAACCCAACAGAAGAACAAAGTTCTACAAGCAGCTAGAGAAAAGAAACAAATCACATACAAAGGAAACTCCATCAGAATCACAGCAGACTTCTCAACACAAACCTCAAAACAAAAAGAGCCTGGAGTGATGTATTTCAAGCCCTAAAGGAAAACACTTTCCTACCCAGACTGATGTACCCTGTAAAACTATCTTTCACAATTGGAGAAATAAGATACCTTCATGACCAAGAGCACCTGAGGAACTTCATAACCACACCAGCACTCCAAAAAATTTTAGACAATATTCTAGGAAAAGACAATGAGGATCACAACCCCAAGAAGCCCAGCAGAATGGGTCCATCAGACAAGGCAAGAAATTAAATGCAAAGCAGAAAAATCCAACAAAAAGAAAAAGTCATGACAAGGATAACTCAATATATATATGACTTATGAACATCAATGTTAAAATTCTCAATTCACCAATCATAAGAATTAGACTGGTAGAATGGATCAAGAAACAAGATACAACAATATGCTGTACAAAAGAAACACACTTAATTCAAAAAGAAACTAATAGACTGAAAGTGAAAGAGTGGAAAACAATATTCCGTGTGACAGAAACCAAAAAAAAAAAAAAAAGCAAGAGTATATATCCTCCTTGCAGATCAAATGGATTTTAACCAATACTGATTAAGAGACACAAAGAATAGCACTACATATTTGTATAGGGAAGAATCCAAGAGAAAGAGATGACAATCATAAATATATATGCACCAAACACTGGTGTGTCCAACTATATAAAACAAATTCTTACAGACATGAAAAATCAAGGAAGCACTAATACAATAGTAACGGGAGACCACAATACCCCACTATCAGGAATAGATAGATCAACTAGACAGAAAATTAAAAATGAAATTCTAGAGCTCAATCAAACTCTTGAACTAATGAACTTAACATACATTTACAGAGTGTTCCACCCCACAAAATCAGAATACACATTATTTTCAGCTACACATAGGTCATTCTCAAAAATAGACCACATACTTGCTCATAGAACATGATTAAGTGGAAAAGAATTGAAATAATCCACTGTATATTACTAGACCATACTGTGGTGAAATTGGAGATCAATAGGAAAAAACTGCAAGACTTTTATAAATACATGAAAATGGAAGAACACAATTTGAATAGCCAATGGATCACAAAGGAAATTAAACTATATGTAAACTATATGTAAACTATTCAGTATATACACGTGTGTCCTATTTCACTTAAGAGTAGCACCTCAATGTACATCCATTTAGCTATAAATGTCTCCAATTTTTCATTTTTTATGGCTGAGTAGTACTCCATTTTACAAAAAAACCCCACATTTTCTTTATCCAGTCTACACTTGATGGGCAATTGGGCTGCTCCCACGTTTTAGCTATTACAAATTGTGCTGGTATGAACATAGGTGCACAAATATTGCTGTGGTATGATTCTTTCAATTAATTGGAGAAGAAACACAGCAGTGGAACAGCTGAGTCAAATGGGACTTCCTGTCCTAGTTCTTGGAGGTAACTCCATACTGATTTCCACAGTGGTTGCACAAGTCTACACTCCCACCAGTAGTGGAACAGTGTTCCTCTTTCCCCACAGCTCCACCAGTATTTATTATTGGCTTATTTCCAGACAGCAGCCATTCTTTCTGGGGTGAGGTAGAATCTCACCTTTGTTTTCATTTGCATCTCTCGAATGACCAGAGATGTTGAACATTTTCTCATATGTTTATTTGCTATTTCTACTTCTTTGTCTGAGAAATGTCTGTTCATTTCAGATCCCCATATTTGATTGGGTTAATTTTGGGAAATCTGATTTTTTTAAGTTCTTTATAGATTCAAGATAGTAGAATTTTGTCTGAGGAACAGCAGGTGAAATTTTTTTCCAACATTGTATGTTGTTTCTTCACACTGTTGGTGGATTCTCCTGCTGTGCAGAAGCTTTTTAATAAGAAGAGATCCCACTTGGTGATTGTTTGTGCTAGTTCACTGGCAACTGAAGTTTTGTTCATAAAATCTTTTCCTACACCAATGTCTTCAAGAGTTCTACCTAACCTCTGTTCCACCCAGTTCAGTGTTTCTGTTTTAATATTTATATCTTACTTCATTTTGATTTTAGTTGAATGCATGGTAAGAGATATAGGTCTAATTTTTGCCTTTGGAAAGTTGAAACCAAATGTTTCTAGCACCATTTATTAAAGAGGCTATCTTTCCTCCAGTGAGGGTGTTTGGCTCCTTTGTAGAATATGAGATGGCTGAGTGTGTCTGGCGTTGTTTCTGCATCTTCTCATCTGCTCCACTGGTCCTCAGATCTGTTTCCTTGCCAGTGCCATGCTGTTGTTTTTTATCACAGTGCCTTTGTAGTATAGTTTACAGTTGGGGATTGTGACACCACCTGCCATGCCTCTGTTGCCTAGAATTGCTTTTGATATTCTAGGTCTCTTCTTGTTCCACATGAACTTTTGGATTGTTTTCTCAAGGTCTGTGAAGTATGCTGCTGGGATCTCAATTGAGAGTGCATTGAGTCTATATAGCAGTTTTGGAAGTATGGCCATTTTCACTGTGTTGATTCTTCCTACTCAGAAGCAAGGGATGTCTTTCCATTTTCTGATATCATCTTCAATCTCTCTTTCAGAATGCTATAGTTCTCAGAGAAAAGGTCATTGATTTATTTTGTTAGGTTGATTCCTAGGTATTTCAGTTTTTTGGATGGTACTGTGAAAGGAATTGTTTGTCCTATTTCACTCTCAGTGAGTCTGTTGTTCAAGTAGAGGAAAGCTATTCATTTTTGTGTGTTGAGCTTGTATCCATCTGCTTTACTGAATTTGGATATTAAGTCTAGAAGAGTTTTGTAGGAGTTCTTGTGGTCTTCTATATACAGTATCATGTCATCTGCAAATAATAACAATTTGACTTCTTCATTTCCTGTCTTTATTCCTTTTATTTCTTTCTCTTGTCTAATTGCTGTGGCTAATGTTTCCAAATCTATATTGAACAAGAGTGGTGATAGTGGACATCCTTGTCGTGCTCCTGATTTTAGGTGAAGGATTTCAGTTTTTGACGATTTAGTATGATATTGGCTGTTGTTTTTCATAGATGACTTTTATGAGATTGAGGTAGAGACAGTATACTCTAATTCTTTTATGGTTTTTTATCATAAATGTATTTTGGATTTTGTTGAATGCTTTTTATGCATCTATTGAGAAGATCATATGGTTTTTGTCCTTGTCTGTATTCATGTAGTGTACTATATTTATTGATTTGCATATGTTGTACCATGCCTGGATCCCTGGGATGAATCCCACTTGGTCAGGTTATATGAACTTCTTGATGATTTTCTGCATTCTATTTGCCAGTATCTTATTAGTGATTTTTGTATCTATATTTATTAGTGAGATTGACCTATAGTTCTCTTTTTTGGTTGGGTCTTTCTCTGCGTTGGGGATCAAGGTGATGCTGGCTTCCAGGAGGCAATTCAGGAGTGTTGCTTCTCTTTCAATTTCATTGAAGAGTTCAAATAGTAGTGGCAGTAGTTCCTCTCTAAATATCTTGTAGCATTCAGCAGTGAAGCCATCAGAACTTGACCTTTTCATAGTTTATGAGTTTTTAATTACGTTTTCAATTTCATTGATTGATACTGGGTTGTTTAGAATTTTTAGGTCTTCTTTGATCAACTTTGATTCCATACATATCTAAGAATCTGTCCATTTCTTCTGTGTCTTCCATCTTATTGGCATATAGGTTCTCAAAGCAGGTATTGATGATCCTCTGGATTACTTCTGGGTAATTGTAATTTCATCCTTTTCATTCCTAATTGCATGGATTTGGCCCTTTTCTTTCATTTTTCTGATAAGTTTGGTATTCTGGTCTGGTTTGCCTGTTTTGTTTATTGTTTCAAAGAAACTAGTCTTGGCTTCACTGACTCTTTGTATCATTATCATTGATTTCTGGTTTGATCTTCATAATTTCCTACCTTGTATGGCCTGTGGACTTGTCCTGCTCTTATTTTGCTAGAAGCTTGAGGTTCAGCATCAGTTGTTTACTTGGGCTTTCTCTGTTGTCCTAATATGAGTTTTCACTGCTATGAATTTCCTCATAAGACTGCTTTCATTGTGTCCCATAGATTCCAATATGTTGTATTGGCATTGTCATTTAATTGTAAGAACTGTCTGATTGACTTGTTAATTTTCTCTGGGACTCATTGGTCATTCAGTAGTGTGGTGTTCAATTTCCGTGTGTTTATGAAATTCTGGCATTTTGTCGTTCTATTGATCTCCAATTTCACCACACTATGGTCTAATAATATAGAGATGATAACTTCAATTCCTTTATACTTACTTGCACATGTTTTATGCATGAGTATGTGGTCTATTTTGGAGAACAACCATTGTGCAGCTGAAAAGACAGTGTATTCTGATTTTATGAGGTGGAAAACTCTCCAAACCTCTGTTAAGTTCATTTGTTCAAGAGTTCCATTGAGTTCTAGTATTTCATTGCTTATTTTTTGTCTAGTTGATCTAACTATTTGTGGTCGTGTGGTATTGAGGCCCCCCACTACTATTGTATTAGTGCTTATTTGATTTTTCATGTCCATTAGTACTTTTTATATAGTTAAGCACACTAATGTTTGATTGTCATCTGTTCCTCTTGGATTGTTTGCTTTACAAGCATTTAGTGGCCTTCTTTGTCTCTCTTAATCAGTGTTGGTTTGAAATCCACTTGATCTCCAAACAGGATAGCTACTCCCATTTTGGGGGGTTGTTCCTGTCACATGAAGTATTGTTTTTCACCCTTTAACTTTCAGTGTATGAGTTTCTTTTTGAATTAAGTGTGTTTCTTGGTATGCAGAATATTTTCGGAGTTTGCTTCTTGACCCATTCTGCCAGCCTTTTGCTTTGGTGAGCTTCCCATGAGTACAGGAAATTTGCCACAATTAAAATTTGCACTTATAAATTTATCTTTCTTTCCCCTTTTCTCATTTTGCCTCATTTATGATTTCTGTCCTAGGCTGGAAGTAAAAGAGTACATTAGTCATGGCAAGAAAACATTCCAGTAGGCAATGTCACCATGAGGATTCTACATGCTGAGCACTATACTGGCTGCTTGACTCCTGTTCAATCTCATCATTGCAACAGCCCCATAAAATTTCCAATATTCCTGGTTTTATAAAAATAGGACATTGTGACTAAAACACAGTTGGATATTTTGCCTTTTTACAAACCAAGTACTGAAGACTGGATTTAGTTGAGTGCTTATGATTTAGTATCTCCTAGAGCAAGGAGATCCTAGAGTAGGGTCAATCCCATTAGTTCACCTTATGTCAGTCTTATCTTGTGTTTATCTGTTTTCTGAGGACCAGCAAATTCCCTTTTTTCACGTAAATTTTAGGAGCCTATGTATTTTATTTTCTCCTATCTTTATCTTTATTATTTTCCTTTTACTCATATGCTACCTACCAATTAGCCCAATAAATTCACTACGAATGAATTATGTCTTGTGATTTTATTTTTGCATTTCTGTTTATTTGGAGGTATAATATATTTCTTAAAGAATATAATCCCATTTTATTTGTTTTATGATAAGCACTTGGCACAATGTGTGAGTAAATTTGTGCTCAAAATAAGTCATGTAGACTGAGTACAGGAAAGAAAGCATAGGAGAGAAAAAGGGGAAGGAGAGAGGCAGACAGAAAGACTTCAATTTTCTCTGGGCCTCACAATGAAGAACAGAGAGTTTTTCAACCCCATAATTCTCAAAGGTTATCCTATGTGAGAGATCTTTTCAAGTCACATGTTGTTGATCCTCATCCCTCGAATATATTGTCAGTTGGATTGGACTGGGGTACAAGTCTCAGCATTTCTAACAAGTTCCCAAATGATACCGCTACAGCCCAAGCAAGTATCATAGATCTCATTGTCTTCTTTTCCATCAGATTCATCACTAGCATGGAATCCATAAACCAAAGAGCTTCTTTAGAATTCCTTCTCCTTAGACTGACAAATGATCCACAGCTGCAGCCTCTCATCTTTAACCTCTTCTTGTCCATGTTCCTGGTCACTGTCCTGGGAAACCTACTCATCATCCTGGCCGTCACCTCTGACACCCACCTCAGTACTGCCATGTGCTTCTTCCTCTCCAATCTGTCATTTACTGATATTTGTTTAAACACAAGTATACTCCCAAAGATTCTGGTGAACATTCAATCCCAGAGTCAGGGCATCACTTACACAGCCTATCTCTCCCAGGTCTTCTCTGTCCTGGCATTTCTTGTCCTGGAAATTTGTCTCCTTGTAGTAATGGCCTATGACATCTATGTGGCCATTTGTCACCAAATAATGTATATTGTCATCATGAACACCTGCCTCTGTGTCTGTCTGGCCCTAGTCTCTCTATCCATTAGCATTTTGGATTCCCTGCTTCACACACTGCTGCTGCTATAGCTGTCCTTATGCACAGACCTGGAAGTCCCCCACATTTTCTGTAAACATACTCAGGTCACTAAGCCTGCCTCTCCTGATATACTGATTTATAACATTTTGGTTTATTTGTCATCTATTGTTTTGTATGGTAGTTCCTTCCTTGGGATCAGTCTGTCTTATACCCAGATTGTCTCTTCTGTTTTGAGAGTGTCATCATTTGGCAGAAAATATAAAGATTTTTCCACTTGTTGGTCTCATCTGTTAGTAGTTTTCTTATTTTATGGGGGCAGGTTTGGGGAATATACCTTAGCTCTGCTGTTACTAACTCATCCAGGTTGTCTACAGTGACTTCAATGTTGTACTTCAAGTGATGAACCCTTTTATCTCCACCCTGAGGAAAAAGGATATGAAAAAAGCTATGAGAAAATTAATGAGGAAAATGGCATTTTGGGATGATCATCACCAATTTAAACCAGTTTTTTGGAATGCATCCAAATGACTATTTAGGAATCTCACATTAAAATCATTAATGTATCTTTATCAGGAGACCCATTTTCTGTGGGGAAGGTCTTTGCTTTTTTAAGGGGGTGATAGGTGTAAGAAAATAAAAGCAGCACAAGAGAATAGGAAAACTGTTGAGTTTAAAGATCATCAGTAACCCACAAGCAGGTGAAAGCTACCCTTAAGGAAGAATTATCTCTGCAGAGCCATGAGTGGACCAGTGAGGAGTGGAGCCACCTCGAGCCATGCTCAAGAAAGGAATGGTGCCCCAGAAAGAATGGTTGCTATTCCTGATCAACCAATAACAAATGATGGTGGGGCTGTGGGGAGAAAGGAACCCTTCTTCTTTGTTGGTGGGAGTGGAGACTGTTGCAACCACTGTGGAAATCAAACAACTAGGATTAGAAGTCCCATATGACCCACCTATTCCTCTGCTGAGTATCTTCCCAAAAGAATTAAAAGAATCATATCACAGTGATGTATGCTCACCCATGTTTATAGTGGCACAGTTTGTAAAAGCTAAACCTTGGAAATAGCCCAATTGCCCATCAGCTGGAGTTGGTAAAGAAGATGTGGGGTTTTTTTTATTAAATGGAGTACTATTCAGCCATAAAGAATGAGAAATTAGAGACATTTATAGCTAAGTGGATGCACATTGAGGACCTACTCTTAAGTGTAATAAATAGGATACACATGTGTAATTACTGAATAGTTTCTCTGGTGTGAAAAACTAAAAGTGTAAATAAGAATTGAAATGTATAATTGATATTGTGAAATAAGAAGAAATGGTCTAAATGAGTAGGGAAAATGAGAGGAGTAGGGGAAAGGAAAGAAGGGAAAAGAAAAATATATGAGAAAAGAAAAAAAATGGAAACAAAGTCTATGTAAATAGGGAGGGGTGGAGGGGGTAAATGGAGGGCAGGAGAATAGGGAAAAAGTAAGAACCAAGATACATCGTGTAAAGGTACAAGATCCCAATGATGAATGTAACTGTATTGTATACCTAAAATGTACCAATAATCTTAGTGGAAAAAAAAAGAATCATCTCTGCAGGTGTGGAAGTGAGAACAATGGATATCTCACAAGAGAATTAAGAGTGTCCAGGAAGACCATCCCTCATTGGGCCAAGCAGACATAGTCTGGTCCAAGGAAAAGCATTCAGCACCATAATGCAGGACATCCCTCTTCTTCAGCCCAGGTGTTTTCCTAGAGCAGAACTTCTGGAACTGATGTTCCCAGAACTCCTGAGGAGAGGAGGCTCCAGAGACCTCTGTTCCCACTGCAGGGTCACTGATCTCACCAGAGATCTTTGGCTCAGCAATTTTTGAGAAAATATCTGCAAGGTAATTCACTTGTGATTCTGCTGCTGTCCAAAGTCTGAGAAGCACTACAATATTCAAAGAACATATTTGAAATCTGGAATGTTTAAGTCCTTATATCAAATTGTTTTGTCTAAATACCATATAGTAAGTAATTATAAAATGTATCTGTAATATTAGAATTGTGGTAATATAAAATGAGAACATGCTTACTCATCAGTTGACTAAGAATCTCCTACTCACATCTACTTCTATCTTTCCTCTGTAGCTATGTTGCATTCCATTTTTATTATTTTAGTGATCTTATTCAAATATATAGAATCCTATGAAATTAACTGTTGTTAGTTTGTGTAATACCATCACTATTTTTTTTGGAATCCCTTTGCATATTTTATCACCCTTGTATGTATCTATACAAAATTAACTGGACATGTAATAAATCAACTGCGTTCTTTTGATCTGTTTAAAATTTAATTTTAATTTATGATTTCTGTTTATAGTTGTTTATTTGTATCATTGTCCTTTTGAAAGACAAGTTTATTTTTGGAGGAAATAAAAATTCATTCAATTTTACACCCATACATTTTTACACTGCATATGGTAAAAATCACAGTATAATTGTTCTTCTGACATTGGCATGATGTTCACTGATTAATTGGTATTTGGAGGTTTGTTTTTATTTTATGATGCTGTTAGAACCTAAGGCCTCACTCTCAGGCATGTACTCCAAAACTGAGGTACATCTGCACTCTATATTTTCTTGTGTTATGAATAAAAGTGTTTCAATAATGTCCTATGTGTCTCCTGGTAGAATCCATCAGGAATTATACACCTGAAGTGGAGTTATTGGGTATACATAGGGCACCTATATGTCTTTGGGTAGTTTCAAAGAGTTTTCCTAAGGACTTAAATGATTTTACACTTACAGAATGTTCTGGTGATCAAAATAATTACCAGCATATGTCTTCACGTACTGTAAAAATCAAGTATGTATGAAATAGTACTGAATTACATTTATGTATCTGTTATTTGATTTTGAGTCTTTTCACACATAATGGACCATATAATTTTCATCTTTTGTGAAATACCTTGTGATATTACTACTATTGAATTTTTAAAATGTTTTTACCTAATTATAATAAATTTTCAGGTTTATGCATTAAGAACCTATTCATTAGGTGTTTGGTTTATGTTACTTTTCATTTGCTTTCTGTTTTTCTTGAACATCATTTTTTAACATTAACATATATGAATTTGTCAATATTTTGTTGATTATGTTTATCCCAGATAGGTCTCCTTGAATATATACTTACCTCAAAATAAAGAGCTTATAGTTGTGTCTTTTGTCCTTGAGGCATAAACCCACCTGGACTTTTTTCTTTTTTTTCTTTGATGAATGCTGTGCCAAATAAATTTATTTCTCTGCCTTATATAAAATAATAAATGTGTTCAGTGTAATCTCACTTCTCGAATAAATAAACTACTCATTAATCTGTTAGTCTTCCTGTGGTTTCTCACTTTTTAAAAGATGTCCCATATATTGATCTCCATGCTATTTATTCCATCTTCATTATTGACATAACAAACAAGACTCAAAGCTTACTTGATTATGTAGGAAAAGTAGATTGTCTCATAGACTCTTTGTAACAGCATATAATGCTGTAAAAATATTGATAACCAGGTGACACAATTTAAACTGATGACCCATAATGTGAGGAAATTGATATTTCTGACACATATAAATTACAAAAACTAAAGCATGAAGATATAAAAACACAGAATAATCCAATGAAAGCCTGAAATAAAGGCAGTAACAAAAACTACCAAGTCTCAGAATCCTGAACTGTATGGCTACATACTGAACTTTAATTTTTTGTCCTGCATGAACCATCCATTCTTCTGGGCTTCCTTGAGTTATGATTCTCATTGTCTTTTCCTAGGATATTGTTTAAAATTTTTTTGGAGTGCTGGTTTGGTATTCATGAAATTCCTCAGGTGCTCTTTGTCATGAAAGTATCTTATTTCTCCATCAGTTTAGAAAGATACTTTTTCAGGATACATCAATTTAGGTTGGAGTTTGTTTTACTTTAGGGTTTGAAATATGTTTATGTTACTCCAAGCTCTTCTTGCCCTGAGGGCTTATGTGAAGTCATTAGTAATAAGCTTTTGCCAAACAACAGTGTTTGATTTATCATAATTAAATTTGTGTATATTTTGTTGAATATGTTAATCTCAAATATGTCTCCTTTTAACTAATCTATACTTTCATCAAAATAAAGGTTTTATAGTTGTATCTTGTATATTTTAGGCATAAACCCACCTGAAATTTATTTGTCTTTGATGTGTTATAAAAAAGCCATATATATTTTATGTTCCTACACCTTTTATGAAATAATACATTCATTTACTATAATTCAACGTATTCAATAAGCAAAATTTCCATTCATCAAGGATTTTTTGTGGTTTCTCATGTCTAATAAAGTGGTCTTATGTGTCCATATCTGTATCATTGTATTCTGGTTTAATTACTATGAGTCAAGCAAAATACATTTGTTGTCACAACCAAATATGACAAAAATCTTACTTGATTATATGATCAAAAGTCCACTGTATCACAGACTAAGTACCTCTATTATAATTTGTAGTTTATTACAATAATGGTAATCAGATGTAAATTTTGTGAAAGAAGCAGCACACTTCATTCGGAAGCAGAGAGCAAACAGCACAGTGATCATAGACAAAGCCATACAGTAGGCATGCTTCACATCACACTGGAGAGCACACACTGTGTTCTGCTAATAAAAATCAACTGTAACATGGTCTCTTCATGGCATCTTCCCAAACCTCGTTCTGCTCAAGTGTTGAGAAAAGTCCCAACCACATGCCTGAAGACAGCTGTGGTTCATTAGAGATGCAGCCCCTCAGGGGTACTTCCTGTTTCTTATAAAGAACATTTTCTTTAGATTTCTTGAAGTCTTCATTTGTTGCTTTCATTCTACATTCTCTCAAAGCCATCAGCCCAGCTTCTGTTAGATTGCCTTAGGGTCAGCACCAGAGAGGTCATCCTTTGCTGTGATCAGAACATCCAGGGTTACATCATTGGCCAATGTAACATCATTGGGTGATTCCTGCTTGAGTGAACCTGAAAGATGCACTTCTTATTCTTCTTATTCTTTTCATCAGACTGGGGAACTCAATCTTCCTGTCAATGTGCTGTGGTCTAATCAGTACTGGACCTAAAGTTTCTATTCAGTTTGTGGCTAAGATAATTTTCACGTTTCCCCATGAATCAAATCTATCCAACTGGTTCAACAGTTCTAACATTGTTAGCTAAATTTATCTCTTACCTCCAGAGTTGGAATCATATCTTTTAGTCCCAATGGCATCGATTTTGTCAATAAATATGATGGAAGGTGCATGCTCTTCAGCAACTTGAAAAAATTCCTATAAATGTTTGGCCCCATTGCCCAGGTACTTCTGAATAAGTTCGGAGCCAAATTTGGTGTGCTACTGCTTTGGCTACCAAGGTTTTACTTCTGCCAGGTGGGCCATATAGAATGACTCCTTCAGAGGGCTTTATACCCATCTCTTCATAGTAATCAGGATGGGTGGGAGTAAGCTTCACAGATTCCTTAATTTCCTGGATTTGGTCATCCAATTCACCAATGTCAGCACAGATTTCCTGGGGGGCATTTTCCCACCTTCATCACTTTGACCAGAGGCTCTGTATCATCCATCAGCACCTCAATCATGGCATGCACTTCATGGTTGAGCAAGACTGAGTGGCCTGGTTCCACCAAATTCTTCTCCACAAATGGAAGGATGCTGACATAGTATTCTGGTCCCACAGATGTAGACATAATGGCATGATTGTCATCAATGATCTCTTCCAAGGTTCCTACTGACATTGGGGTCCCGCTCAGATCATCCACCTTTGACATTTCCTCTTCTTGCTTTTCTTTTAAGGATTTCTTTTTTTAAAATTAAATTCTTTTATTGGTACATTGTAGGTATACAACACAATTACATTTCTCATTGAGAATTGTACTTTACATCATGCATCTTGGTTCTTATTTTTTCCCCATTCCTAGCTCTCCCTTCAGACCCTCCACCTTTCCCTATTTACAAAGACTTTATTTCCATTTTTTCCATTTCTCATCATTTTTTCCTTTCCTTTTTTTTCCTTTCCCCTGCCCCTCCCACTACCCCTACCCCTTTGGACCTTTTCTTCCTATTTTGCATTATCTATTATTCATTCTAATCATTGGTACATTTTAGGTATACAATATAATGACATTCATCATTGGAAATTTGCACCTTTACATAAGTCTTCTAAGGATTTAATTTGTTCCTGATTTCTAATAAATTCTTATTCCATGAGAAGATAGTCTTTACTTCTCTTTTATTGAGTAGTTTTAAGCAGCACTGAATATGAGTTGTCGTCAGGGGCAGTTTGCTGACAGAATCTGGTCCCTTTGTTTTTTCCTTCTTCCCCACTCTAGTTGGTACAGGAAGTTTGTATTTTTTTCCTTGTCCTTATTATCCTTCTTACCACTTCTAATACAATGAACACCACTCTGACTTTGATCCATCTTGCTTCGGCCACTCAATCAGAAGTAATTTCTACTGATGGTCTATAATGTAAAAACTACTGGATATTAATCCTATGTCTGTTTAACTGGAAAAAGTTGGTACAGGACTGAAATTTTTTAAAGTAATAAAATGCCTTTTACTTTATGATGGACAATCAATTGATTTTTATATTGTCCTTTTATCCTGAAGTCTTACTAAACAAACTTGCTAGAGCTAGAAAATAGATTTTGCATTCCATCAGTTTTTAATACACATAAACACTTTTTGAATAGACTACCATAAATTTTACTTTTCAGCTTGAATATATTTTTTTCATGATTAGCCAGAACCTCCAGTATAATTAGTAGTAGAAAGGAGGCCTGGGCTGGGGATATAGCTCAGTGGTTCTGCCGCCTGTCTCGCAAGCACAAGGACCCAAGTTTGATCCCTGGTACCAAAAAAAAGGAGGCCTAAGACGTATTTTTTCTTTATGTTAGGAAGAACCATCAGTCTTTCACTTTAAGTGTGATGTTAGTGAAGAGCTTTCCTAGGTGATCCTTATTCTCCTCTTTCTCTTTTGCTATGGGAAGTTTGTTTTGTTTTGTTGTTGTTGTTGTTTATTTCAATCAGGAATAAATCATGGGTAATGATTTCTTTCAATTGTTTTAAATGTTAAATCCTTAAGGATAAATTTGAGAATGATAAGACTTGTATGCTGGCAGGTCCTATACACTACTGAGGAATAGTTCATATGTTTTATATACATTTAGTCATAAAAATATCATATCTATAATATTACATGTGGTTTAGATCTTTCTTACATTGTCATTAGGGTAGAGTTAATAAAGAGTAGAATTTAATCAGAAAACCAAGACATGTTGAGAAGTGTAAGGTACTTGAAATGAATTTCATCTGAAAAAGAGTGGAGAGAAAAAAGCAGCAACTACTTTGCCTCTCTAAGAGAGAGAATCAATCAAAGATTATCTACTGCTCAGACTTGCTCCCTAAGGATTTTCTGTGTTCTGTAATCATCAGAAACTAAAGAGTTTGACTAATGAGGAGCTCTGGATATTCAAGCTTCCATTGGTCCCAATAGGGCATAGTTGGCCTGTCGTCATGCACTCCAAAGCCTTGCCCACTTCCAGAAGCAGGACATCTGACCCAGTGTCAGGCACCATTAGTCCTACTCAGGAGCCAGGGGCTTCACTGATTTTTTTTCCTGTTACATAAGAATAAAGCTTTCCTGTTTCTCCATTACAACCAGGAATGATTAAATCACCTCCCTTGTCACTGAGTTAATCTTAAACCTGCTGGTTTATGTTTTTGTTAATAGTGATAGGCATTTGTCTATGAGTTCAGAATAGAAAGTGGTGATATGAAAATGAGCAGAACTAGATTTGTTAGGTATCTGCCTGATTGTTCATCATATTCACGTTTGCTCCTATTTATGCACCAATATCTGAGTAGCTTTCATTCTGCTAATGTCTCCATCTGACTCAACACCAAAGAATTGTTTTTTTTAATTCTGAACAGCAAACTACTCTTTCCTAGTTTTGAATGGTGTTCTGTATTTCACTAATATTTTAGAAAATGTGTTTAGCAAAAAGCAAAAGTGAAATGATAATGCAGCCAGTTTTTTCATATTATATTTGTTGTTTGTATCCTAGTTTATAATATCAGATCCTTGGCTGATACTCTTTCTTATTTATGAATAGTTCCAGAATGAACAAGTAGAGAAAAGTACTACCCAAGATGGCACAGTCCTCTGTTTTTGTTTTAGTTAATTTATGAATTACTGAAATACATAAAGCATGATATCACAGAATAACAAGAAAATGCATATATTAATGGTTTCAGAATTGCCAATGTTGATATCTAGTCACTAATGTTCTTATTTTAAAATAACAAAATAGCATTCATTATAATAACGTATGCAATCTTTAAGTTCCACACCATTGTCTTTCCTTTCATAAAAAAAAAACAATTCTTTAATTGTCTTCAACACAGTACTTTGATTTACACTTTGTACTTTGTATATGTATTATTCATTTGTCTTTATAGATTCATAAAATGATCATTTTATATATGATACATAATATATATTATATATATATTCCACAGTAATAATGTTCATTAGCAGGAAATTGATAAATTGTAATGTTATAAGAAATTCCAATAAGATAATGTAAATGACCAAATGAAAAATGTAGAGAGGTTAAGAAGTCATTCTCTTATCATTTTTTAAATGAGAAAATGCCTTGTAAATGCAAATCAAGAAAATGGATTAGAAAAAGAGTTCCAGGATGCATTAAAATTACAAAGAAATAATGAAATCTCAATTTAAATAGTTTAATTCACTTGGGGGAAGGAAAATGTAAAATCTTCATCTATTGAGGATATGGAATATAATGTTTATAGATTTTGAAGAGTACTAAAGGAATAGGCAATGTAATATATTTCAATAATAAATGATAGATACACTGGTCTTTATTTTTATTGTATATTTTGAATACATGAAATATTTTATAACAAATAAATATTTTTCATATCTGTGCTATTTTATAACTTTAAAATTTTACCATGCTTTAAACGTCTTTTGAGGGCAATGAAGTTTCTAGTAGATATAGGTGTAGGCAAAGTGTTCATGAACAAAATCCCAATGCACTTGAAATATTACAAAGAATCAACAACTGGAATCTAATCTTATTAAAAAGCTTTTGCACAACAAAAGAAACCATCAACAGAATGAAGAGACAACCCACAGATTGGGAAAAAAATTTTGCTAGGTGTTCCTCAGACAAAGCACTAATATCTAGAATATATAAAAACCTAAAAAAAAATCAGACTCCTCAAATTTAAAGACCCAATCCAAAAGTAGACATTGAAATGAATACACACTTCCCACATGAGGAAATACAAACTGAAAATAAATATATGAAAAAATGTTCAAAATCACTGATCATTTGAGAGATGCAAAGTAAAACAACATTGAGATTCCATCTCATCTCCAGAAACAATAGCTATTATCAAGAAATCAATCAATAACAAATGCTGAAGGGGCAGTGGGAAAAAAGGAACACTTCTTCACTGTTGGTGGAAGTGTAAAATGGTGCAAGCACTGAAAACTGGTTTGGAGATTCCTCAAAAAACTAAAACTAGAGGTTCCATTCAATCCAACTATTCTCCTTCTTGGTATTTTCCCAAAAGTATTAAAACCATCATATCACTGCAATATATGCACACCAGTAGGGGACAGGGAAAGGAGACGTTACTAGAACCTCTGCAGTAAGTCCTAGTCTCCAGCAAGCCAGACTTTTTCTATTTATTAGAAAAGATATAAGAAATAAGACTTAGAGAAGAAGCTGTACTTTTGGGCCTGATCAATGCTGCTCTGGGTGGCAAAGACAAAAGCACTGGAACTTGCCACACTTTTATTCAGTATATCAAGAGAAACAAATGTAACAGATGACTCAGGGCAGACAGTTCAGTACATTGGGAGAGTAACAAATGTAAAAGGTGACTCAAAGGGCAGCAGCTGTGAAAATCCTAGAACAATGAGGAAATATGCAGATGAAGATTTTGTTCCTCCCATGAAGTCTTCAGTTGGTGTAATCTTGTCCTGGAGCATCACAGCACACTGTACCATTGAGGTTTTACCTGTTACTGGAGGCCAAAATGGAGTTATGCCTGGACACGCCATAGCTGGCCTGTAGGCAGGAGAACTAGGCCTAATCATAATTTTAATTGTGAAATGATTTTTCCCCAAAATTATGTAGTATTGTTCCTGAGACACACCATGTTTATAGCAGCACAGTTTGTAATAGATAAATCTTGGAAATAGCTCAAATGTTCATCAACTGATGAATGGATAAAGATGTGTGTTGTTTTGTACAATGGAGTACTACTCAGCCATAAAGAAGGGAAAACTTGAGACATTTCTAAGTAAATGGATGCACCTTGGGACCATACTCTTAAGTAAAATAAATCAGACCCACATGTTGAAATATTTCATGGATTCTCTGGTGTTAGAAAACAAAAGTGTGAATAAGGACCAAAATATATAGTAGATATTGTGAAATTAAAATAAAATGTTCAAACAAAAAAGAAAACTAGACAGGAAAAAGAAAGAAGCAAAAGAAGGAAAAATGGAAACAAAGCTTTCATAAATAAAGAGGACAAAAGTGATTGAAAGAGAGGGGAATGTAAAAAAATGAATCAAGACATATCATGTACAGGTACAAATTACCCACGATGAAAGTGATCATTATGTATATCTAAAATGTACCAATAAAATTAAATAATTAAAAATGTGAATGGTTTAAAATAAAGTATGAAAATGAAAAAATAATTTTTGTGGATACATGTAGCTCTGATTTATTCATTTTGTTTACTCAATTTTATTGTGTGTATACCATGAATTTCTTTAATGTTCTTCAAGTTGTTTGTTCTTGCTTCTCTCTATGTGCAAGTTTCTTAGTAAGAGTTTGAGGACTGATTTTTCACTGAAATTTGCATTCATTGAACTAAGCATGCTCCATCTTTCTTTCATCTTTCTACATTTTGTTCCACACATCCTGTCTCTTCTGTAATGGACTGTCCTTGGTGTTCTGGTCTTGTCCTTGGTGGAAAAAAAATCTCAATAAATTAATGAGTGCTTATATGTCAAGCTACTCATCCTTGCAACATTCCCATGAAGTTTTATAATGGTATTCCATTATATGAAAAAGAAAATGTAGGCGACAGACAAAGTTATTTTTTTCTTCTTCTTTCCAATGCAAGCAATGAAGCCAGAATTAAAGTGTCTGAACTGAAAACTCAACTCAGCTGTTTTTTGCTTGGATTTTGTATTTTTGCATTGATTTACTTCTTGTTTAAGTATAGGGAACAATCTCAATAAAAAGCCATATTTTTAAAAGTTCCATTGCTACTAGGTGAGACAATATGGGAAGACAATTGTTATTAAGTGAATTAAATTTTGAGTTATCAGGTACATAGTGTAGGGGAGTTGAAATCAGAAATAAAAGAGTTTGAAACAGAGAGAGTGAGGCAAAGGCAAACAGAGATTAATGACATTTGTTTCATTTTATTACAGATGTAACATTTTTCTTATAAGAGGGCTCTTTGTGAATCTGATTTCATTACTGTTATCTTTATTTATCTCAGCAACCACCTCAATAACACGAGTTTCTCCTCAATACAGAACTAAACATGTTTACTAGAATTCTTCTTCCTGGGCCTCTCAGACAAACAAGAACTCCAGCCTCTCATCTTCAGACTGTTCCTGTCCATGTATCTGGTCACAGTGCTTGGGAACCTGCTCATCATCCAAGCTGTCATCTCTGACTCCCACCTCCACACCCCCATGTGCCTCTTTGTCTCAAATCTGTCCTTCACTGACATCTGCTTCCTCTCTACTATGGTCCCCAACATGCTGGTGAACATCCAGACACAGAGCAAAGCCATCAGTTACAAAGGCTGCCTTGCCTACCTCTGCTTTGTTCTGGTATTCGTTGGTTTGGAAAACTTTCTTCTTGCAGCGATGGCTTATGATCATTGTGCAGCCATCTGCCATCCACTTAGGTAGGCAGTCATCAAAAGCTCTAGTCTCTGTGTTTTGTTGGTTCTATTGTCCCTTGCCACTAGCATTGTGGATGGTTAGCTGCAGTTTGATGGTGTTGTGCCTTCCTTCTTTGCAGACCTGACAATCCCCCACTTCTCTTGCAAATTTGTTCAGATCATTAAACTCATCTGTTCTGATACTCTGAACAGTAACATGTTCATGTTTTTACTGACTAGCATAGTAGGCAGTCTTACTGAGTTTGGAATAATTTATTTTAGATTAAAATTATCTCCTATGTTCTCAGAATGCTATCAGCTGGGGGAAAGTATAAAGCTTTTTCAACCTGTGGAACTCCTCTCTGTTGTATGCTTGTTTTATGGGACAGGATTTGGTGTGTACATCACCTCTGCAGTGACTGAGTTCTCCAACAGTACTGTAGTTACCTCAGTGATGTTACTGTGTTCTGTGCAAGGATGAACCTCTTTATCTACAGTCTGAGGAAGAAAGCCTTGAGGAAAATAATCAGATTATCTCCAGTTTTGTAATTTTATCATCTGCTTTAAATATGGTCTTCTGGAATGAATCAAAGCACAGGAACACTGGGCTCACAAAACAGTAGACACTTACTCAACTTGTTTCTTGTACTTCAATGACTTGAGGTGATAATGATGGAAGGTGTTTGAAGTTAGATTCGCAAACTGATCTCATCTTCTCTGGCATTGGAAACTTTGATAACTCTTGATCTTCCAAATTTGATTTGTTGGTCAGAGAATAGAAGAACATAGAAAGAATATTGCTCTATTGATTTTAGAAAGATATCTCAGAAGAACATTAGAATAGAAGAAATAGCCTCCGTCTAATACATGTACCACACCACTGTATGGATTTCCCAAATCATTCCATTTTGGCCCTGTTTTATAGCCCCATTAGATTCTGAGCTTTTTTTTACTGGGATTGCAACAATCGATTATCCTTTATAGCATCTGTTGAGCTGAGGTCCTTCTCCAGAGAACAGAGTATCTATGCATTGTTGTTGACTGAGAGATTGATAGTTGTGCTGTATGCATAGCACCCACAGAACCTAGGACATTTATCTGCTTAAAGGGTGAATTTTACCTTAATGCTGTATTGCATGACTTGATATTATTCTGGAATGTTTGAATTTCATGAGTTAGGATGGCTCTAGCTTAAATAAGATAAAAATGCTTTTACTCAAATTAGCTGAAATATGATAAGTACTTGAATATATAAGAGCTCAGAAGATGTGCTTGCAGATAGAAGATACCTGGGCTCATTTATTATTCCATTTGTGAGCTTCATCCTGTGCTGACTCATCTCATTAACCTGCATCTGTGGCAAGTTTCAGATGCCTATATTTTTCTAGAGATAGCTGAGTATGTTTTCTTTGGGTTTTGTTTCAACAGAGAAAACACTTCTTCAAGGAGACATCTTTTCACTTAGTCCAAAATTAAGACCTCTTCCATTTGTAAATTAACCCCTGGGGTGATGAGTGGGATGATTGTGAGTAGATGAGATTTATTGGTCTGGTGAGTCACAAATCTTACTGCATATTTGAACTACCCACAGGCCAGTTGTGGAGTGGGTCTCATCCTACTATTAGACTGTCTAGGCCTGACAGCTCCACTTGATGGTGTCTTTTCAGAATGTCCACAATAGAACCCCACCCTTCTTTCTGAGAATTTGCCTTTTCCTGCAAATCTCATAACTCTCAGAAATTTTAGTAATATCCTGGTGGAGAATGGAAGTCATCAGTTGAGGTTTGATTTTCTTCTCTTGTGAGTGGAGAACATGTTATTGCACTGATTAGGAAGAAATTGGAGCTAATATTCTTCATTGTATCCAGATATTTCCAGATACTGCAAGACAAATTTTTTCTACAAAAATGATTGCACTTATCTGGCCAAAATCAGAATATCAAGCAGGAATGGATAAACAGAAAGATGACCTTGTCCTTAAACCCTTGATAAAGCTGAGGTGTCACCTACAGTTCATCTGCTTGTGGCACAAAATCCTGGTAAATTCACCTGGGCTCACTGGCCTCAATGCATGCATCTACTAGTATTCATGCACCTTAGAAGCAGACTTAAGAGTGAGCTCAGCTATGAGGCTCAAGTTTTTAAAATCTGCTTGATTAATTTTTGTTGCAACCTTGGGAAGGAAGTGTGACCTTGAGTACAGTGTCTCTTCTGCTGGGTCAGTCTCACAAAGTGGCTGACAACAAAAGTCTGCCTGCTCCCAGCATTTCCAGTAACTGAGGTGATAATTCCACCCCTCCTCATCAGACAGCAAATCCAGATGAGGCAGAACATAACCATCACGCCCATACTACTTGTTTCTTGCCTGTTTCTTAACTCATGGGTGAATAGTCCTTGAATGTAAGGGTTTCCATCAGCATGTATACTGTTATTTTCTCAGCATGTACAATATAGTACAGAGATACTGTATTTTTATTTCCTGTTTGGGAATAAATGATTGAGTAAACCAATAAATAACTATGGAGGAAATAATTCTTCACATTACTATTAAAGATATAACAGCATAACTCTACCTTTCACACTAAACTTTCTTGTTTATTTCTCATTTCTATTCATGGATGAATCTAATTCTCACTCAACAGACTTACATTAAAAATATCCTAGATTGAGTAGGTTAAGCAATAAATATTTATATCTGAAAGTTGTAGATATGGCAAAACCCAAAGTTGAGATGCTAGAAATTCAAAGGATGTCAGCCATCCCTGAGGTTTGCAATGGCCACCTGTTTGCTGTATCATCCACAGCCTAGGGAAGAGGTTCAGATGCCAGTCCCATCACAGGCTCCAGACACATAGCCTCATAGAAACATGATTTTCTCCACAAGTCCTACCTACAAATACTGTCACATTGGAGGAAATAAATTATTAGGAAAGCAATTAAATTATTGTGAGTTGTACTTTGTGAGTGTAAATTTTAAAAACTGTTTGTACTTGTGTATTGTAACAAGCAGCTTAATTCTGCCAATTTCTAAAGCACAGTCCTTAAGAGATGTGCCATTAGAGCACAAAGCTGTTTTTCCAGAAAGAGAATCTACAAAAATATCAAGGCATATATTAGATTTCCTGTTTCTGGACACGATACCTAACAATCACAAATTAAAGGAAAGGTTTTAATTTGACTCATATTTTAAGGAGATTCAGTCCAAGGTAAGCTGGCTGCAAGGCAGGGACATTATGGCAGAAGAGTAAGGTGGAACAAAATTTATTAGTTCATGGTGTGTGGGAAGCAAAAGAGAGGATCAGTGTCAGAGAGGAATGGGTAAAGACCAAGTGAAGCACCCAGATCACACCTCTATGAGCCAAGCAACATCGGAAGTGTGCTGCACCAATATCCTAAGCAGATTCTAAAGTCAATTGCACTGACAAAATTAAGCTTAACCATCACAATGCATTATTGCTTAGATGGCTTTACAGTGAATAAATGCACAATTTTTTAAAGATGGTAAGAAATAAAAATGAAACTGGATTCTTTTCTCATATCAAAGGCAAGAATAAACTTCAGTTGTTTTTAACCTTAATTGTAGAAGGGAAGACTAAAAATTCTTGAGCAAGGTAAATAGGGGTTTCAAAATGAAATCAGATTTAGGCAGGGGATTTAGCTCAGTGGCACTGCGTCTGCCGCACAAGCACAAGGTCCTGAGTTCAATCCCAGGTACCAGAAAAAAATCAAAACAGATTTGAGTACCCCCAATTATAAAACATTCACTAATTTCCTTTAGAAAATATGGAGGACAATATTCAAACAATTTTATTTGCAATAACAGAAAAATAGTAAGAAAATTTCATCAACATAAGAATTGTTCCTAATCTTTAATGTTATGCATAATGCAAAACTTTAGGGCTTTAAAAATAAATGAATACAACCACTGGGTTGATTTGTAGCACAATAATATAAATAACAAGAAGATATAGAATTCATCTGTTAAATTTGAATATGGTCAACTAGAAGTATATTTGTTTAAAAATTGTATAGGAATATATAGAAGATTGAGAAAATCCATGAGATTTCTAAAAAAGGACAGTTTCATGTGGCAAAAGTGATCAAATATTGGCAATCTAATACTGCCAGCATCAAGTCATTCCTGTGTGTATGAGTACAACTCTTCTTTGTTTTCTATATTTTTGTACTCTTCTTACTGCCTTAGAAAATTTTGACGGTCTCATCAGATAGTGCAGGATACACCTTCAACTGCAAATCCCTCTTTCCCAAACATGACCATTCATTCATTTATCACATGAGATAAACCTAAGTCAGTGGGACAGGATCTGAAGGTATATTGAGGACCACCATTTAATGCACCACAGAGATGGAGTCTGGTTGACACATGGAAGAGTTGCTTATGAAGGAACCTAGGGAAGGTCATGCAGTTTTCTGCCTCTGGCATCAAGAATCTGAGAAATGAATTTCCCACAGTCACTTAGTGACCCAGATAACAAATAGACTAGGGTAACAGCTCTCACAGAGGACTAAATGAAGTCCAACTGTTTTCCAGTAGATTCCCTGCCTCAGAAGTTCTTGTAATGAAAAGTGATTCTTTCAGTTGTCTGAGTTTATTAATGGTAAGGATTTGTTTTCTTGTTAGCATTAAAAACATCTTCACTGCTGAATTTCACAATCATCTCAAATCACTGTCATCTAGTTAGGCCATTTATCAAAAAAAATCATACTGAGGATGCTGGATGTTATTTTTACCTCAGAAGAAAACAGTTTGCCAATAGTAGTTTGAATTATTAACTTCACAAGGCATGAAAGTCCACTGCCTTGCTTTCCAACAGAAATATCACTAGGATATAATTCTAAAGGCCCAAATGTATGATCAGAAGAAAGCTATTTTTAAAATATGTTCCTGTTCTCATGTCTTGCTCCAACTTGCTTTACTAAGAACGTGCACATCTAAAAATCTTCTCTAAAGGCTCTTGTTCATGGAATGTAAGCAAAAATTATATTTACAATTGAAATTATTTTGCAAATATTATAGACTGGATAAAAGGCTATGTTGGGTTTCGATCTGTGATATAATGCACTTGTCATTGTGTTTGCTGATCATTTTAGTTAGAAACATTTTCACTCAACACAAATAGTGTTATTTTGACCTGCCCTACACCCACAAGTTTGGGTTACTGTCACATTGCAGAAAAGAAGCTATCCTATTAATAAGTCTCCACAAAGTTTTCTTTATATCCCCATTCCTCATACTGTAGATGAAGGGATTCACCATTTGAGGGACCACAGAATACATCACTGAGCCATTGAAGACTTTTTGGATGAGTCAGTTATTAGAGAACTAGTGTACACACTGAAACCCATTCCATAGAACAAAGTGACAACTGAGAGATGAGAGCCACAGGTAGAAAAGGCTTTATATTTTCCTTCTGATCATGGCATTCTCAAGATAGATGATACAATGTGAATATAAGAAAGCAAGATTCCAAACACAGCAACACCACCCAAGATGCAAGCTGCCACATATACTACTATGTTATCAACTAAAGTGTCAGAACAATCGAGCCTGATGATCTGTGCAAATACACAGAAGAAGTGTGGGATTCACAGCTCTGCACAGAAGGCTAGCCTTCGTATCATCAGACTATGGAGCAGTCCATCTATGATGCTAATGAAAAAGGAGGAGAGAGTCAATAATATACACATGCAGGTGCTCAGGATGACTGCATACCCAACTGGATGGCAGATGGCCATGTAGCGGTCATAGGCCATTAGTGCAAGGAGACAACTTTCAAAAGCACCAAAAACCAAGACTAAACAGATCTGAGCAAGGCAACCTGTGTGGGTGATGCTTTGATCCTGTGCTTGAATGTTCACCAGCATCTTTGGGACAGTGGTGGTGCTTAAACAGATGTCATTAAGGGACAGGTTGGAGAGGAAGTTGTACATGGGAGTGTGGAGGTGAGAGTCAGAGCTGATGGCCAGGATCATGAGCAGGTTTCCCAGAACTGTAACCAGGTAGATGGACAGGAACAGGCTGAAGATGAGGGGCTGCAGCTCCGGATCATCTGTCAGTCCCAGGAGAATGAATTCTGACACAGCTGTTTGGTTTCTAGCTTCCATAAATTCACGATCTGATCTAAAATAAACAGAGGAAAATATGATAAAATATAAAGACAAACAGAGGCAGTATGATCTTTAGAATTTTATTTCCACAACTGTGAGAAAGTTTTTCTCTAATAAGTCTCCCTTTCTGAGAGATTTGTTTATGAAAGGTATAAGTAACACACTCACAAAACTTTCATCCCATCTTATGAAGGAGAAAAAAAGTAAATGGAAAATTATTTTGTAACAGTCATTGATTTTGAGAAGAGGTGGATTTATCTCTGAACAAGAAAGACTTGTCCTTCATAAGAGTATCAGTCCAGCACAGTGAAAGCCTACATTGTCAGTTGTCACCCTTAAAATACTCCCCCTCAATTCAAACTCATTTTTGTTCTTACCATTTCCTCAATCAGTTCAGAAAGTCCTGTCTCATGAGTGTCTTTAGTTTCACTGTCATTGCTGCCTCAATATCTTGCTTTGATTCCTACTTATCTTTTATGATCATTTTGAATTTAAAAAGAGTCAGAAGTTGTACAGTTTCAGGTCTGGTGGATAAGTAGGTGTAGACACACTGTAGTCTTTTATAGAGCCTGCCTTTCCATTGGATGACACTTGGTAGCAATATTCACTGTATTTTTGATCACACCTCACAAAGACATTCACAAAAGAGGGCCTCTAGAATTGCTTTAGGAAGGGGCAAGAACAATGGGAAAACACTACGTTTTCTTTATCCATTCATCCAGTGATTGACATATAGGGCACTTCCAAGATTTAGCTGAATTCCACTGCTAGAAATATGGATAAGCGTGTATCACTGTAGCATGTCTTTAACACTTTGGGGAAGATATCTAGAAGGAGAATAGCCGAGTTGAATAGAATTTCTGTGGTAAGTTTTTTTTTTTTAGAAATGTCCATAGTGGTTGTACAAGTTTACATTCCTATCAACAATGTAGAATGGTTCCTTTTTCCCCTTACAGTCTCATCAGAATTTTTTAGTATTTGATTTCTTGTGATGAACTTTGAGACCATAATATTAAGTGAAATAAATCAGACTCACAAGCTCAAATATCACATGCTTTCTCTTATACAAGAAACTCAAAGTATAAATAAATTAAAGGGAAAAATAAAGCACAGATAATAGGAAACATGGGGATAGATCTTTTGCAAATGAGAAGGTGACCAAGAGATAAACAAAGGGGAATTAGTGAGGAGGGGCATATAAAAATTAAGATGGGTTATGAACATGTATCAACTTCACACAATAAATGTAAGCACTATGAACTACAAACCTGAACTAACAACATTTTTAAAAAGTAAAATTTCAAAAAGCTTAACAATGGGATAATTCTGTTTAAAGAAATGGGTAGTAATTTGAGAGTATTATGGCAATGTGTCTTTTCATGTAATGAATTTTAAAAAATTAAATGTTTACTGTATATCTGATCATATCTCATATATGTCATTGTGTGCAGGTTGAGGGAGCCATGGACTTTCACCTCCTTAACTTATGCATCTCCTCTCCTCTTCCTTCTGAGGGGTGAAATTACACAAATTATCTTTACTCAGTTCCAATGTATTAGATAAAGGATTTCATATTCCTTGTTTGGCTTCAAAATGAATGACACTGAACATCATACCTGAATACTTCAGATGGACGATGTGTCCTCAGGAAAAGTTGACAGACTAAATGTGTGAACACAATACTAGAGAGGAAGTATCATCTATGGGAGGAGGCTCAGAGGTGCCTTCCTCAAGAGAGTAGGCATGTATTGTGATTTTCCACTGGATGACCTACTCAGATTTTATACCTCTTCGGTGCTCAAAATCCAAAGGTCTTCATTAAACTATTTTTTATTCTAATCCCAGAAGGACAGGCCCTTAAAGCCCCAGGCTATGGAGGTGAAGAATTCAGGATGGGTAATTTTTTGAACCTTGATCCCCAGTGAGCCTCATCACTTATCTCCCTTGTTCCTGCTTATCTTGACTCAGGGACTTTGCCTGAACAAAACACAAAACACTTCCCTCATAGCGTGCAGCATTACTTTTTATTTACAAATTAATTCCCCACTTCATGATACCAGGAGGCCTGGTTAAGTTGAAAATATATGGCCTGAATTTGTGAGTATAAAGGATGTAATTGCAAATAGCTAAATTTTAAAAAAAAATATTTAATCTGTTGAGAAGGTTCTGTTCTACTTCTAGTCTCCTGATAGCTTTTACCATGAACAGTTGTAGAATTTAGTCCAATACTTTTTCCCCAACTAGTGACAGGATCATATGGCTTTTTCCTGTCCTCTGTTAAAATGATGACTTTTGGGGGTGGATCTTCCAATGCTGAACCAACACTGCCATCCCTATAACAAAACCACTTTCTACGTACTGCCAGATCTGACTTCTAATTGTTTTATTAAGCAAATTTCTATCTATGTTCATACTTTTTTCTTCTATTATCTTTATCCAGTTTTAGGATTGGCACAATGTTGGTTTCCTAAAATGAGGAGAGAAGTGTTCCTTCTTTTTCTGCTTTAATTGTTTGATATAATTTATCAGTTAAAATGTATATGAACCTGCTATTGTCGTATAGGTAGGTTTCAAGCTAGGAATACACTTTCTTTAATAGGTGCTATTCAAATTTTATATTCCCCCTAGAGTTATTTTCATTAATTTGTCTTCCAACTTACTTCTTAGAAGTTGTCAAATTTATTTCAAAACAGATTTTTGTAATATGATTTCTATATCCTTTTAAATTCTGTAAAATCTGTGGTAATGTCTCCTAGATCTTGATATTGTAATTTCAAAAATGTATAATTGATATTGTGTAACAGGAAGAAAGGTCTAAAGGAGCAGGGGAAGTGGGAGGGGTAGGGGAAAGGAAAAAAGGGAAGAGGAAAAATATGAGAAAAGGAAAAAACTGGAAACAAAGTCTTTGCAAGGGTGGAGGGGGTGAAGGGAGGGCAGGGGAATGGGGAAAAAAATAAGAACCAAGATACTCATGTAATGGTACAAGATCCCAATGATGAATGTACTGTATTTTATACCTAAAATATACCAATAAACTTAATGGGAAAAAAATGCCACACTTAGGGGTGTCTTTCCTTATATAACATTGATGTTGGGTGAACCTTAATTTTTATTCTTCAAAACTGGCACAGAAAATTCTAATAACTTGTTTTGGGGGTGGGTACAGGGGATTGAACTCGGGACCTTGTGCTTGCAAGGCAGGCACTGGAACCACTGAGCTAAATCCCTGGCCCTCTAAGTACTTTTTATGGTAACTGCTTATGGTAAAAAAATTTCTGCTTTGAATTTGTTAAGCACCTATTTATATTTTGTTACAATGGATGTATTCACATGAGTTTTATTGTCCCTTATTTTTTGGTATTAGGGATTGAACTCAGGACCCTGTACTTGCCAGGAAGGCACAGGGCAGCTAAGCTACATCCCCAGCCCCTCTTTACTCTTGATTGAGTGTTATTTCAACCACCACATCCCCAGAAGGTAACTGTGCAAATGAGGCCATCACTCAGCACACGTGGGCAGATTTCACATACCAATTCATGAGTGGAGAAGTCACTCCATGCTAATGCTCCATGTAATATCTTTTCTATTTCAGAATTTCAGATTTTGCATACATTTATCAACTTCATTTACACCACATTTTCTGTTTCTATGTGACTTTGTAATTTACAAGTTGGATTACTGGATGATTTCTACAAGATGGCCTTGTACTGTCTTTCTTCACATTCTTAATCCAGCTCAGTTTAAAAATAAAAATAACAGATAAAAGTACAAAAAAAAGAGGGCTTTTAATTATTTCATGTAATATGAAGAAAGGATAATATTATAAAGAGATAAATTTCCACATGTACAAAGGAAGAATTCAAACATAGCATACCTGAGGAACAGGATCTAAGGGTATGGTTTATCTCTACAACCAAAAAATATACTACCTCTTTCTTGGTGAAATGGATTCAGTATCCTAGGTAAAATTATTTTCCAAGGCAGACATAGAGATTTTATATATGAGAAATATAAAAGAGTTGGTCATGGCTCAGACTCATGACTGGATTCCAAACATGTGAAAGTTTTAGGAAACACTACTAGGAATAATTGAACCAAGCTCACGGGGAGCTGGTGGATGGATTTATACAATTTCCCGCATCATGAATCAGAAAATTGAATTATGAAGCAGAGATCTGACCTGTGATGGCTAGGAGGAAGTATTAATATGACAGATGAAAAAGGAGCACAAATTTCAATTGTATTGCAATGATGTTATATTAATATTTATATACATTAAGCTATAATATATCAGGTTGGATTGACCTCAGATAAATGTGAGAGGAAAAGATATTGATTACTGGTGCAAAGTATCTTTTGAGGAGTTTTCCTTTTAGGGAGAAAGAATGTGTGTGTGGCTAGAGCAGAATGAGAGATGTAGACAGGTTTTTAAAAAAATTTCAGAAGAATTAATGTACATTTAAATTAGGGATGTCAGACTGCACAGTTGACCTTATACTACCACTTGATGTGATTCTGAGAAATACCAGATTGAGAATAGTGATGGATAAATGAAATTCCATTACCCGACTCTTGAATATTACACATGAATAATGACACACAGAAGTACTTTAGCTTTCCAGGTCTCCAAATATCTGATGAAGTGGTCATATTTAGCAATTTCCAGAATGAAATCTTCACAATTTAGGTGTCATCACTACTCTTTGGGTGAGGTGTCTATTTAATAAGTACTTGAAGATTATATTAGTGTCTGTTAAAGTGATATGTTCTACATATTTTTCTAAACCAGAGAAAGGAAAGGAAAGATAAATAAGTGAGAAATCAAAAGCCTGCAAATGTTTCAACATGTGTCATTGTATTCTAAAATAAATCTTAGGGCAAATACATAATCTTTGAACACAGTTACCTGGGCAACTTGTGCAGACCTGAGAGCTGAGAGTTAAGAAAGGGTTGATGAGGAGAAACAGGGAAGTAGAGTCAGTAAAGGTGGAAAGGGGGTTTGGGAAACACAGAGATGGGCTTGTGGGTAGGTACAAGGGAAGTAAGAATGATCAAGATACGATATGTGTCAATCCTCAAGCTGAATGTAGCCTGCATTTATTGCACATATATATGAATAAAAAATTAAATGCAGAAGTAGCAAAGCATACTATAGAAATCTGATTAAATAAATATTTGTTGGGCACTTGGCAGGAGCTGGATCTTGGACTATGGACCTAGAAGGGTGAAGTGCTTATAGGAAAGTGTTATGGAGGAAGGATGGGAAGACAAGTTTAATAACAATTCTAATTAAAATCAATTTTATGAGAAAAGTGATCTGTACAAGAAAAAAAAATCTCATTGATCATAGTCAGCCTGGATACCTCAATAGTTGTCATATTTGTGAGTATAAGTCATTACAAACACTAACTAAATATGTAACACTCAGGGGTGTCTTTCCTTAGACATCATCAATGTTGACCGAATCTTAATTTTTGTTCTGTATAATTAATTCAGAGTATTTTAATTTGCTTTTTATAATCACTGCTGCTGACCAAAGATATAGACATGACCTTCTTATAATTTTGATAAACATTTCCTTAAATTTTTCACAATAGTTTTCTGCACATATAGAGACTGACTTTATATTTGAATTTTGAATTTTGAATTCAACTACAAAATACACAGAAGATCACTGTGTGCAGAAGATTTGTCCATATGTTTAGCATGTGTGGAAAGATGGTTCATGGGTGGATTAGCTTTTCATGTTACTCCTTTTTATGACATCTTCTATATTTAAGGAGTTCAAAATTTTGCATATTTTATTAAGATTAATTTACATCACATTCTGTTAAACCAATATGTTGCACATATTATTTTTTTGTACCGGAAATTGAGCTCAGGACCTTGTGCCTGTGAGGCAGATGCAGTGCCACGGAGCTAAATCCCCAGCTCAGCACATATTATTTCTGAACTACGGAAAAGTGAAGAAAGATAAAACAGTGGGGATTTCAAAGCTGAATAAACTATCAACATTTTTCACTGCATCTTAAGTGATTCTTAGAAGGACAAATACACCCTCTCCCAACACGAGTGTCCAGGAATCTTGTGCAACTGAGAGGAAAGTTGAGAAAGATTTCAAAGACAAGGAGGGCAGGCCAAGAGCTGCAATATCCAAGGATAGTTGAACACTTCATCTGTACAAATGTTTAAGCAGGGAACTCACCTGGTGGGTGTGAAATTGTTGCACTGCATGGTTATTGAGATAATGGATGGAGGAAATGTGGTAGTAATTTGAGAAATTCCTTAACTTTCTCAACCTTATGTTGGCTGATCTCTTATTTCCAGACCCCATAATTGCATATCATCTTCCTCTCAGCTCTTTCTGGTCATGTCAATCACAAGGGCCATTCACAGATAGACTCACCACTCTTCCCTGAATTCTAGGTCTTTTTCTAGAAGTATGCTTAGCATCACACTCATGCTCCCATAATCACAAAATTTGACATTACAGTTAAAATTTTTTAAAATATATCTAGAGAGAGATAAGCTATATCTCACAAAAGTGCAAGACTAAAAGTCATTTGTAGAGACAACTACAGCCTTGACTGCCATGACCTATTTAAAACTATGAGGATAAATATTGACATATTAAACTGTATTCAAACAAAGTAGTCATGGACAAGTTTTAAACAACATATACCACAATACAAAAGAAAACAGAGTCCTAAAGAATAAATTTACATCCTAAATATATTGGCACAGACCTGTGATCTCATTACCCTGGGAAGCTGAGTCAGCAGGATTAAAATTTTGAGCCCAGCCTGGGTAACATAGCATCTTAGTTAGACCTTGCTACAAATATAAATAAACAGGAAATTGGGCTGGGCTTCCAGTTCCTCCTGAAAGTGTTTGGTTCAATCCTCAATACCAAAAATCTCCAATAAATAGGCAATATTTACTTAAAGTACAAAGTGTTGCTATTTTAATATGTATGTAACTATTATGAATTAATAAAAAGATGAGTATCTTTTTGATGAGATTGAGATATAATAATTAAATATGTCCCAAGGAAGAAGATTAAGTGGCCTCTCTTCTTCCATTAAATGAACATGACTCATAAGCACATGAAAATGAAACATAAATTAAGGAAACTATTTTTATACACATGAATTTTCAAAGTAAATTAAAATGTTTTGGGAATGTTGTGGATCCCCAGAAATAAGTAACAAAGATATAACTATGTTCAACTTTGAAACTATTCCAAAATAAATACCACACCTCTATATTCAATAATTCTACCCCAAGTATAAAACAATTTTTTCCCCTTTTTAAGGTCCTGAAAATAAAGTTCATGACATGACCATTTTATGAACATGTACTACCACTCAGCTCTGCTCCCAACCCTGAAGCTACCTTCCTTAGAAGATACGGAGTCAACTACTCAAACAGCCTAATTTACAGTAGCAGAAAAACAAGGACCAAATTTACACCATCACCAAACATGCTCTTTATTTTTTAATTCCAGCATACGTAATATAAATGTATAGTGCTTTGCAAGAAAATCTGCTAAAACCAATGACACGATAGATTGTGAAACACAATAAGAATAACAGACAGATGTTCGTTCCCTCAGTCTGAACTTTAGTGAGGTCAAATAGACATACATTTATGTAAAGTAGTGTACAGGAATAGCAACAGAAGTGTTGAAAATGCTAGAGTTCTCTGAAAATAAGTTTTGTGGGGGAAGAATGATCCACTTCTGGCATTCAAAAGCTGGCTACATCAACACAATTCCTATCTCCATAGTTGCAGCAATCCCTTCTTTGCACTGTCTTCTCTATTCTGTTCTCTCTATTCATAAAGAAATGTGTGAATCACATGTGTAAATACCAAATAGTTTCTCTAGTGTGAGAAAATTAAAGTGTAAATAAAGATTAAAATGATTCAAATGAATAATTGATAATTTGAAACAGGAACAAAAGGTCCAAAGGGGTAGGGGAAGTGGGGGGGGGGAAGGAGAAAGGAAGGAAGGGAAAGGAAAAATTATGAGAAAAGAAAAAAATGGAAACAAAATCTATGTAAATAGGGAAGGGTAGAGGGAATGAAGGGAGCACAGGTAATGGGGAAAAAATAAGAACCAAGATACATCATGTACAGGTACAAGCACCCAATGATAAATGTAAACTTATTGTATACCTAAAATTTACCGATAAAAGAATTTAAGCAAAAAAAGAGAGAGAAATGTGTGAGTATATTTAAAGCTCACATGAATATTCCATTAAATTCTCCTCTTGCTAAAAAATTCCCTTTTCAAAAATGTAGTAGTCAAATATTTATCATTTAAGTTAATCACAAATGAAGATAGTGGTTCACGTGTCACCATTCAGACTGACACAGAGATGTAATCCATTTGATCCTTGGAAAATGTACTTATCAAATAACCCTGAAACAGGCTCTTAGATTCTTGTCACTGTCATCTGGACCAGAGGTAGACAACTGCATTAGCTGTCATCACCTGGGAATCTGAAGGAGAAACAATACCAGAATGAGGCCACTTCAGAAGAAGTAAATTAAACTCTCTTCAGTTCCGGTGAATTTTGAACATCTAAAGTACTGGGAAGAAAATGGAATTCTCTTTATTGTTTAAGAATATTAATGGTATAGTTTTTCCTTTTAGGATAGAGGGCATCTTGAACAATGTCTTTCAAAAATGTCAAGGTCATCAGAAACAACTGATACCATCTAATGATGGTAATTCTAAAGACAATGGCATTAAATGTGGTGGATAGTATTTTCCTCAGAAGCATAGATTTGTCTTCAATAGTTTTCAGTAATTCCTTCATGGGCTATGGATATCCACTCTTCTGGCCCTCAGTGCAACTAACAGTATGATGCAATTTGGCACCCAACTTAGCCAATATGTAGAAGCTAATTTCTAGTTCTAACCACAAAATTTCGTTGTTATTATTATTCATTGTTTATTGGTACATTTTAGGTACACATTATGATCACATTCCCCATTGAGAATTTGTAACTGTACATGTAAAGACTAAAATAAAAGAGAGATGATAGAAATTGGAAAGTTAGACTCTGTAGAGATGGGAGGCAATTTAGGGAAAGAAAAGAGTGGAGGGCAACATAGAATAGGAGAGATGAAAATGATGGACATACAAGTATGTATATATCCCAATTTCCCAAGATAAATATAATTATTATGTATTATAAACACATACTAATAAAAAACAGTGCTCACCGTTGAAATCATGAGTCAAATATCACCGAGCTCGATTAAAAAAGGATGAGTTTTACTGTGTGCTAAAACATACTTGGTTTTTACACCATCTCATCATTTGAGAAGAATAAAGTGAAGCAAGTGTCATATATTCTGGCTTATCAGGAATCCTGTCACTATGACTTATACAGAAAACTGATGTTGAAACCAAACGAGCATTGGAGGAGAGAAGTTCTACAAAGGGGTCTCATCAAGACTTCCTCCATGTCCTGTTCTTTGGACTATAGATAAAGGGACTTAGCATTTGAAGAACCACAGAATACCTCACTGAAGCCAATTCAGTTTTCCAGGTGAGTCAGTTACAGCAAAGCTAGTGTACACCCCCAAACCTGTCCCATAAAACAAAGTTACAAGTGGCAAGTGAGCCCCACAAGTGAAAAAAGCCTTATACCTTCTTTCTGACGGTGGCATCCAGAGGATAGATGATACAATGTGAGTGTAAGAAAACATGATTCCAAACAGAGAAGCAGCACCAAATATGCAAACTGCAACATATATTCCTCTGTTATCAATACATGTATCAGAACAAGCTAACCTGATAACAACAATTCATTCTTTTGTGAGTGAGCACAACTCTTTTTTCTTTTCTTTCTTCATTTATTTATTTCTGCCCTTCTTACTGTCTTATTACAGATACCAGAGGGTCTCATCAGATACTGCAGGACACATCCTTCATCTGTAAATCCTTCTTTCCCAAACACAATCATTCATTCATTTATCACATAAGATCATCCTAAGTCAGTGCCATAGGATCTGAAGGTATATTGAAGACCACCATTTAATGCACAATACAGATGGAGTATGGTGGACCCATAGAAGAGTTGCATCTGAAGGTACCTAGGGAAAGACATGCAGTTTTCTGTCTCTGACATCCGGAGTGGGTGTGACACCTGAAACATTCATTTCCTGCAGTCATTGGGTGACCTGGATGACAAACAGACAAGGGTAACAACTCTCACAGAGGACTGAATGAAGTCCTACATTTTTTACTAGATTCCCTACCTCAGAAGTTTTTGTAATAATAGGTAATTCTCTTAATTTCATGAGCTTATTAATGATAAGGTTTCTTTTTCTTGTTAGCATTCAAGATATCTTCATTGGTGAATTTCACAATCATCTCAAATCACTGTCATGTAATTGGGCTATTTCTTGAAAAAAATCAAACTGATAATGCTAAGTACACTTTTTACTTCAGAAGGAAACAGTTTTGCAGCACCAGGTCCCACTATTAACTTCACAAGGCACGAAAGTCCACTGCTTTGCTTTCCAAGAGCAATAATGCTAGGATATAATTCTAAAGACCCAACCATCTGATTGGGAAGAAGCTATTTTTAAAATATGATGATAGTTTTCTTTCAAAATTTTGTCCCTTTTCACATCTCCTGCTCCAACTTGCTTTACTAAGAGCATGCACATCCATAAAATTGTGAAGACTAGAGTCTCTCTCTCTCTCTCTCTCTCTCTCTCTCTCTCTCTCTCTCTCTCTCCTCTCTCCAGTCTATCTTTCAGGGAACATGAACAAATTTTTTATTTACAAATGAAATTATGTTGAAAATATCATAGACTGGATAAAAAGCAATGTTGTGTTTGAATCTGTAATGTAATATACTTTAACATTACATTTCTGATCATTTTAGTTAGTGACATTTTATTAACCAGGAATATTTTATTTTGAATAAAGTATCCACACATCCAGGCAAATCATACAATAGAAGAGCATCTATCCTAGCAATAAGCTTCCACAAAGCTGCCTTCATGTCTCTGTTCCTCAGACTATAGATAAAAGGGTTTATCATTTGGGAGACCACAGAATACATCACTGAAGCCACTGCAACCTTTTTGGATGAGTCAGTTATTAAAGGACCAATGTACACTCTCAAACCTGTCCCACAGAACAAGGTGACAACTGAGAGATGAGAGTCACAGGTAGAAAAGGCTCTATACTTTCCTTCTGATGATGGCATTCTCAAGATATATGACACAATGTGAATATAAGAAAGCATGATAGGGGGCTGGGGATTTAGCTCAGTGGTTCCCCTGCCTGCCTCGCAAGCTCAAGGTCCCTAGTTCTATTCCCAGTACAAAAGAAAAAAAAAAAGAAAAAGAAAGCATGATTCCAAACACAGAAACACCACCAAAGATGCACATTTCCACATATATTACTATGTTATCAATGAGCATATCAGGACAAGTGAGCCTGATAATCTCAGCAAGTTCACAGAACAAGTGGGGGATTTGGTGATCTGTGCAGAAGGACAGTAGCAGTAACAATAGACCATGGAGTAGTCCATACATAATGCTAATAGACAAAGAGACTAGGCTCAGTAAAACACATAAGTGCAGGTTCACGATGACTGTGTACCTAAGTGGATGGCAGATGACCACATAGAGGGCATAGGCCATTACCACAAGAAGACAACTTTTCAAATGACTCAAAGCCAAGACTAAACAGACCTGGGCGAGGCAGCCTGATCCTGTGTTCGGATGTTCACCAACATGTGTGGGACTGATGTTGTGCTTAAACAGATGTCATTAAAGGACAGAGTGACAAGGAAAAGGTACATGGGAGTGTGGAGGTGGGAGTCACAGCTAATAGCCAGGATGGTCATGAGGTTTCCAGAGATGGTGACCAGGTATATGGAAAGAAACCGGCTGAAGGTGAGAGGCTGAAATTCTGGATCATCTGTCGGTCCCAGGAGAAGGAATTCTGAGACAGTGGTTTTTCTAGATTCCATGAGCTCATGGTATAATCTGAAAGAAGTAATGAAAAGATATTAAAATATATAGACTTGCAGAAGATACATGTAACAGGGTAATGTGTTAGAATATCATCCCATGGACATCTTTCTTGATCTTTTGGATTTTGCTTTCACAATTGTGAATGAATAATTTTTTGTTACTGACTCTACTATTGTGAGGAATTTGTTTATGGCAGCACTAATAAGTATTACACTCACAAATCTCTCTTCTTAACACATACAGAATAAAAAAAGCAAATGGAAAATTATTTTATAAAAGTCATTGTGATTGGAAAAAGACTGATTTTTCTCTGAAGGAGATAGGATGTATCCTTGGAAAAGTGAAAGTCCAGCAGAATGAGAAGTTAATGAGAATCAGTTCAAACATATAAAGTATGATAAAAATATAGTGAATGCTTTAAGTTTTTTAAATATATTACAACGAAAGTATATTGCCAGTAATCACCCTCAAAATGCTGCCCCTCACTTTGAACACACATTTTGTTCAGGGTGCCCTGCTTCTGGAGTGGTAGTTTTTGTTTGGTTTTGTTTTATTTTGGGTACCAAGGATTGAACTCAGGACCTTGAACTTGCGAGACAGGCATGGTGCTACTGAGTGGCTAAATTCCCGGCCCTCAAGTGTGTCTAATTCCAGTGCCATTGCTGCCTCCATGTCGTGCATTGATTCAAAACATTCATCTTCCATTTTCATTTTGAGTTTTGGCAAAACCAGAAGCTGCTCAGTGCCTGATGTAATGAACAAGGAGATGAGAACACAGCATAGTGTTTTTTTCAGGCCTGTTATTCCATCGGAATGCACTTGGTAACAATATTCACTGGATTTTTATCACACCTCATAAAGACACTCAGAAAAGGGGACTTCCATAAGTGCTTCAGAAATTGCCAAGGACAAGGAGATAAATATCACATTTTCTCTAACCATTCTTCTGTTGATGAACATATAGGCCATTTTCAAGTCTTAGTTATTATGAATTGTGCAGCTATCAATATGGCTATGCATTGATCACTGTAATATGATGTCTTTAAAACTGTGGAAAGATAGCTAGAAGGGAAAAGGTTGAGTTGAATGGAATTTTTAGTTTTAGCTTTTTGAGGAGCCTCCATACTGATTTCCATAATAGTACTAGTACTCCATACTAGTATTGGTTGTACTAGTTTACATTCTTACCAACAATGTAAAAGGGTTCAGTTTTTCCCCTACCACCTCATCAAAACTTGTTATCTGATTTCTTGTGATGCATCTTAAGGCCATAATATTAAGAAAAATAACTCAGACACACAAATTTAAATGCTGTATGCTTTCTCTTGTATGAGAAACCAAAAGTATCAATCAATTAAAGAGTAAAATAAAATTTAGATAATAGCAGTCAGGGAGATAGATCTTTTGCAAATAAAAGGTGACAATGGGATGGAAAAGTGGTCAGGATTGGAGGGGATGACAAAAAAATTAAGATGTATTATGCACATTTACCCACTCTAAATGAGAAATGTAATCATTATGTAGCACAGAAATTTCATAACAATTTCAAAAAATTAAAAATAGGATAAATGTATTTGAATCAAGGGGGAGTTATTTGAAGGGGATTGATGGCAATATGTCTTTTACTTTAATGAGTTTTTAAAATATAAACATTCATGCCAAAATTAAATGAAGAAGATATAGAAATTCTCAACACCCCAATAACAATGAGTGAAATTAAAAATGTAATAAAAAAATTTACCAACAAAGAAAAGCCCAGGTACTGATGGCTTCACTGCTGAATTCTACAAGACATTTAAAGAACTATCGCAAGGTCTGAGGATGCCCTAGCAACATCGCGAGTCCCACAGAATGCACTGAAGCCCCAGCAGCAATCCACTGGACACTGCCCTTTCCTGCTCCTCTGTACAGCCACCTGGTTCCACACTACAAAGATGCAGAGGACACTGGACCACCAGACTACTGTACTGGGTAAGTTGGAGTCATCTTCCATCCCATCAGGATGGGGACTATCTTCAGGGGAAGGGCAGCTGGAATCTGCAATACAACTCTGCAGAGTTCAACCCTAAAGGAGGACAGGGAGCTCAACTTGGGCCTTGCAGCCAGAAATCTGCCAGAATCTCATGGGTCTGTGACTAGCTTGCTATAAGACTCACTGACTTATATCTGAACACTGCAACCCACATTGTCTATTGTGACAGCAGAGTCATATGCTGAAAGAGGCTCTTCATCTTCATGGTTATTTTTTGTTCCCAAAATTAGTTTTATTATTTTGATTTTTTTCTCTTTTATTTTCTTTTGCTCCTCTTATCCTTATTTTTTCCCTACTCTTTGCAAATGTTTGTTTTTCTCTCGATTTTTTTCTTTTCTTCCTTCTTTTCTCTTTCCTTTCTCTCTCTCTTGCACTCACTCTCTTGCTCTCCCACATTGTTTATCTTCCCTTTTTGTTCCTGTTTTGGTCCTCAGTCAGAGTTCTTTATTTTCCTGTTATTCTCTTTTTCCTTCTCACCTGTGTCCTCTGACCACACTGGTAACCTTCCCCTATACTTCTTCACATCTATCCCTCCCTCCCCAACCCCTTCTAACTCCCCATCCCAAAGGGTAAAGTTGTTGTATTGAAGAGTTTACTCACTGTATGTTGGGTTGGTGCTCGTTCTTGATTTAATTCACACAGCTAAAGGTGATAGATTAATAACTACCACAAAATGTCATTTTCAAAGGTGTACTTGATGCAGTGGTGTTGCTGATTGTATCACTTGGGCTAAGGTGTTGTTATTGATTTAGCCAATGAACCTTCCAAGTATAAGGAAAATGAGACAGCCTTAGAGTCATTAGAGACTCAAAACTTAAAGACCAGCTATATCTGGAAGACAATCCTGAGAAACAATCATTCCATAAGAGTTTAATTACAAGCAACGAAGATACCTACAATAAGCAATTTCAAATAATCAACTCAGGAGTTAAACCAAGGACAGTACCAAAAACAAAAATGAGAAGACATTTAAGCAAGGCACAAACTCAGACTTCCACCCCACCAAGGGTAAATCCTGGGATAAATGAGATGGAAAAGCCCCATAACCAACCACCTGGATACTCTGAACTGATAGCACAGGAAGTAACAAAACAGATGAATGAGGCTCTAGAAAAATTCAAAGCAGAAATAATCTCCCAGGTATCCACAGAGATGGTTAGCAAAATGAAAGACATGATTAGAGGATCTAGAACAGAAACAGATAAAAAAAGGATGAGCTCAGAACCATGCTAGAAGCCATAAATACCCAGCATAAGAAAGAAATGGAAACCATGATTGCCCAACATAAGAAAGAAATGGAATCCATGAAACAGATTCAAAGAGATATTCAGGAGATCAAAAACTCCATTGAAAGTATCCACATCAGATAAAGGGAATCTGAAGATAGAATATCAGATATAGAAGACAGGATCGTGGTTAGAGAATAGAGATTTCTTAAAAATAGTAAAGGACCACCAGAAATCAATCCAACAACTGCTAGACGATGCAAAGAAGAATAACATAAGACTGATAGGAGTCCATGAAAAACAGGAGAAAGCTCAATTGACATTAAAAAAAAAACTGTTCACAGAAGTAATAGTGGAAAACTTCCCAGACAAAGGTAGAGAATTGGACATGCAGATAAGTGAGGCATATAGAACTCCAACTAGCCATGATCAAAAAAAATCTGCATCTAGACATATAATAGTCAAGATCCCAGAAACCCAACATAAAAACAAAATCCTACAAGCAGTTAGAGAAAAGAAACAAATCACCTACAAAGGAAAGCCAATCAGAATCATGGCAGATTTCTCAACACAAGCCCTCAAATAAAGGACAGCCTGGAGTGAAGGATTTCAAGACCTAAAAGAAAATAATTTCCAACCTAGACTGTTTTATCCTGCAAAATTATCCTTCAAAATTGATGGAGAATTAGATACTTTCATGACAAAGAACACCTGAGAAATTTCATGAACACCAAACCAGCACTCCTAGCAATTCTAAACAATATCCTAGAAAAAAGCAATTAATGTCACAACTCCATGAGGCTCACCAGAGGGAAGCCAACAGGCAAGGTAAGACACTAAAGAGAAAGGGGGAAAAATAAGAAATAAAAGAGCCAACAAAAGTAAAACAGCATGACAAGGATAAATCAATATCTACCAATTACAACCATCAATGTTAATGGCCTCAATTCACCAATCAAAAGAAATAGACTGTCAGAATGGATTAAAAGAGAAAATGCAACAATATGCTGTATAAAAGAAACACACCTAACTCAAAAAGAAACTCATAGACTGAAAGTAAAAGGATGAAAAACAGTTCTCCATGCCACAGGAACCCAGAAGAAAGCAGGGGTAGCAATCTTATTTGCAGACAAAGTAGATTTCAAACCAAAACTAATTAAGAGAGACAAAGATGGTCACTACATCCTTGTGACGGGAATAATCCAAGAGGAAGAGATGACAATCCTAAATATACATGCATCAAGCACAAATGCCCCCAACTATACAAAACAAATATTAATAGACATGAAAAACAAAATAAACACTACTACAATTGTAGTGGGGGACCTCAGTACCCCACTATCACAAATGGACAGATGATCTAGACAAAAAGTTCACAATAAAATTCTAGAACTGAATCAAGCTACTGAACAAATGGACTTAATAGATGTTTACACAGTGTTCCACCCCACACAATTGGAATACACATTCTTTTCAGCTGCATATGGGTCATTCTTCAAAATAGAACACATGCTAGCTAATAGGACATATCTAAGTAAATGTAAAAGAATTGAAGTTACCCCCTGTATATTATCACACCATAGTGCAATAAAATTGGAGATCAATAACATAAAAAACCACAAAGCCCCAACAAACACATGGAAACTGAATAACACCCTCTTGAACAACCAATGGATCACAGAAGTAATCAAAGAAGAAATTAAACAGTTTCTACAAGTAAATGAAAATCCCAGTACAACATACAGAATATATGGGACACAATGAAAGCAGTTCTATGAAGGAAATTCATAGCAGTGAATGCTCATATTAGGAAAACAGAGAAAACTCAGATAAATAACCTAATGCAGAACCTCAGGCTCCTAGAAAAAGAAGAGCATAATGAATCCAAAGCTCACACAAGAGAGGAAATTATAAAGATTAGGGCAGAAATCTATGCAATGGAGACTAAGAGAACAATACAAAAAAACAATGAATCAAAGAGTTGTTTTTCTGAAAGAATAAATAAAATCAATAAACCTTTAGCCAACCTTATCAAAAAAATGTAAAGAAAAGGCAAAAATACATGCAATTAAGAATGAAAAAGGTGAAGTTACAACAGATCCAACAGAAATCCAGAGGATCATCAATACCTACTTCAAGAACATCTACTCCAATAACCTGGAAAACACAGAAGAAATGGGCAGATTCCTAGATACATACGAATTGCCAAAGTTAAATGAAGAAGATATAGAAATTTTAAACATCCCAATTACAATGAGTGAAATGGAAATGTAATAAAATATTTACCAACAAAGAAAAACCCAGGTCCGGATGGCTTCACTGCTGACTTTTACAAGACATTTAAAGAACTAACACCATTACTCTTTAAATTCATCAAGGAAATTGAAAGAGAAGCAATACTGCCAAATTCATTCCTGGAAGCAAGTGTTACTTTGATTCCAAAACCAGGGAAAGACCCAACCCAGAAAGATAACTACAGGCCAATCTCCCTAATGAACATAGATGCAAAAATCCTCAATAAGACACTGGCAAACAGAATACACAGTGTCATCAAGAAGATCATACACCTTGACCAAGTTGGATTTATCCCAGGCATGCAAGGATGGTTCAACATTTGTAAATCAACAAATGTACTACACCATATTAACAGAATCAAGGACAAAAACCATATGATCATCTCAATAGATGCAGAAAAAGCATTCAACAAAATGCAGCACCCATTCATGATAAAAACCCTACAGAAAATTGGAATAGAAGGTCTTTATCTTAACCTGATTAAGGCTATTTATGAAAAACCAACAGCCAACATCTGACTAAATGCTCAAAAACTGAAAACTTTCACGCTAAAATCAGGAACAAGACAAGGATGCCCACTATCACCACTCCTGTTCAATATAGTTCTGGAAACATTAGCCACAGCAATTAGAAAAGAGAAAGAAATAAAAAGAATAAAGATAGGAAAAGAAGTTAAACTGTCATTATTTGCTGACAATATGATATTTTACATAGGAGGCCCAAGAAACTCCACCAAAAGACTTCTAGGCTTAATTGACCGATTCAGAAGAGTAGCTGGATACAAGGTCAACACTCAAAAGCAATAGCCTTCTTGTACACAGATAACAGACTCACTGACAGAGAAAGTAAGGAAACAATTCCTTTTAAAATAGCATCCAAAAAAATGAAATATCTGGGAATCAATCTAACAAAGGAAGCAAAAGACCTCTACACTGAAAATTACAGCACTCTGAAAAAAGAGTTCAAAGAGTATACAAGAAAATGGAAAGACATCCCTTGCTCCTGGGTAGGAAGAACCAATATAGTGAAAATGGCCATACTTCCAAAACTACTATATAGATTCAATGCAATGCCAATTGAAATTCCAACAATATACTTCACAGAACTAAAGAAAACAATCCGAAAATTCATTTGGAAGCATAAGAGACCTAGAATAGCTAAAGCAATTCTAAGCAACAGAGACATGGCTGGGGGTATCACAATCCCCAACTTGATACTATACTACAAAGCTACTGTGATAAAATCAGCATGGTACTGGCAAAGGAACAGACCTCAGGATCAGTAAAATAGACTAGAAGATTCAGAAACAATTCCAGACATGCTCAACCACCTCATCGTTGACAAAGGAGCCAACCATGCTCACTGGAATAAAGATAGCCTATTTATTAAATGGATTTCAACCTGTAAGAGATTAAAACTAGACCCATATCTATCACCATGCACTAAACTGAGATCTAAGTGGATTAAAGATCTAATGATTAAGACAGAAACACTAAACTTGCTAGAAGAAAAGTTAGGTAGAACTCTTAAAGATATTGGCATAGGAAAAGATTTCATGAACAAAACCTCAGCAGCATGGGAACTAGCAGAAAGAATCAACAACTGGGATATCATCTTATTAAAAAGCTTCTGCACTGCAAAAAAAAACCACCAACAGAGCTAACAGACAACCTACAATATGAGAAGAAATTTTTAGCAGCTGTACCTCAGACAAAGGACTACTATCTAGAATATATAAAGAATTGAAAAAAATCAGACCCTCCTAAATTCAAAGACCCGATTAAAAAATGGGCATCTGAAATGAACAGACATTTCTCAGACAAGGAAGTAAAAGCAACAAACAAATATATGAAAAAATGTTCAACATCACTGATCATTCGAGAGATGCAGATGAAAACAACCCTGAGATTCCACCTCACCCCAGAAAGAATGCCTGCTATCAAGAAATCAACAAATAACAAATGCTTGCAGGGTTGTGGGGAGAAAGGAACCCTTCTCCATTGTTGGTGGGAGTGCAGACTGGTGCAACCACTGTCGAAGTCAGTATGGAGATACCTCAAAGAACTAGGACTAGAGATCCCATTTGACCCACCTATTCCTCTGCTGGGTATTTTCCCAAAAGAATTAAAAGAATCATACCACAGTGATATATGGGCACCCATCTTCATAGCAGCACACTTTGTAATCGCCAAAGCTTGGAAGCAGCCCGAGTGCCCATCAACTGGAAACAGGATAAAGAAAATGTGGGGTTTTTTTATAAAATGGAGTACTACTCAGCCATAAAGAATGAAACATTAGAGTCATTCATAGCTAAATGGATGCATATTGAGGCAATATTCTTAAGTGAAATAAATAAATTTTACACATGTGTAAATACCGAATAGTTTCACTAGTGTGAGAAACTGATAGTGTAAACAAGAGTTCAAATGATTAAAATGAATATTTGATAATTTGAAATAGGAAAAAAGGTCCAAGGATGAAAGAGTGAAGGGAGGGGAAGAGGAAAGGAAAAGAGGGAAAGGAAAAATTATGAGAAAAGAAAAAAAATGGAAATGAAATCTATGTAAATAGGGAAGTGTGGAGGGGGTGAAGGGCGCACAAGTAATGGGGAAAAAAATAAGAACCAAGATATATTGTGTACAGGTACAAGCACCGAATGATAAATGTAAACGAATTGTACACTGAAAGTGTACCAATAAAGTATACCAATATAATTTTTTGAAAAAGAAGTACTATCGCCATTACTCTTTAAACTCATCAAGGAAATTGAACAGGAAGCAAGGCTTCCAAATTCTTTCCTGGAAGCAAGTGTTATTTTGATTCCAAAACCAGGGAAAGATACAACCCAAAAAGACAACTAGCAATCTCCCTAATGAGCATAGATGCAAAAATCCTCAACAAGATACTGGCGAACAGAATCCAGAGGGTCATCAAGAAGATCATACACCCTGACCAAGTCGGATTTATTCCAGGGATGCAAGAATGGTTCAACATCCATAAATCAAAAAATGTAATGCACTATATTAACAGAGTAAAGGACAAAAACCATATGATCATCTCAATAGATGCAGAAAAGGCAGTCAGCAAAATCCAACACCCATTCATGATAAAAATGCCATAGAAAATTGGAATAGAAGGTCTGTATCTCAACCTGGTTAAGGCTATCTATGAAAAACCAACAGCCAACATCATACTAAATGGTCAAAAACTGAAAACTTTCACGCTAAAATCAGGAACAAGACAAGGATGCCCACTATCACCACTCCTGTTCAATATTGTTTTGGAAATATTAACCATAGCAATTAGAAAAGAGAAAGAAATAAAAGGAATAAAGATAGGAAAGGAAGAAGTGAAACTGTCATTATTTGCTGATGATATGATACTTTACATAGAAGATCCAAAAAACTCCGTGAAAAGTCTTCTAGACCTAATTGACAGATTCAGTAGAGTAGCTGGATACAGGGTCAATACTTAAAATCAATAGCCTTCTTATACACAAATAGCAGACCCATTGAGAGAGAAACTCGGGAAATAATTCCCTTTATAATAGCATCTAAAAAAATGAAATATCTAACCATCAATCTAAGAAATGAAGCAAAAGATTTCTACACTGAAAAATACAGCACTATGAAGAAGGAGATCGAAAAAGATATAAGAAAATAGAAAGATATCCCTTGTTCCTGGGTGAGAAGAATCAATATAGTGAAAATGGCCATACTTCCAAAACTACTATATTGATTTAATGCAATGCCTATTGAAATTCCAACAACATACTTCACAGAACTAGAGAAAACAATCCTAAAATTCATTTGGAACCAGAAGAAACCTAGAATAGCAAAAGCAATTTTAGGCAACAGAGACATGGCTGGGGGTATCACAATCCCCAACTTGAAACTATACTGCAAAGATTCTGTGATAAAAACAGCATGGTACTCGCAAAGAAACAGACCCAAAGATCACTGGAATAGGTTAGAAGATGCAGAAACAACTCCAGACACACTCAGCCACCTCATCTTTGACAAGGGAGCCAACCACCATCATTGGAGGAAAGAGAGCCTATTTAATAAATGGTGTTGGAAAAACTGGTTTTCAACCTGCCAAAGATTAAAACTGGACCCATACCTATCAATGTGCACTAAACTAAGATCAAAGTGGATTAAAGATCTAAATATTAAGACAGAAACACTAAACTTGCTGGAAGATAAGCCAGGTAGAACTCTTGAAGACATTGGCATAGGAAAAGACTTTATGAACAAAACCTCAGTAGCACAGGAACTAGAACAATGAATCATCACCTGGGATCTCATCATATTAACAACATTCTGCACTGCAAGAGAAACTACCAACAGAGCTAAGACACAACCTACAATGTGGGAAGAAATTTTTAACAGCTTTAACTCAGACAAAGGTCTACTATCGAGAATATATAAAGAATTGAAAAAAATCAGACCCCCCCAAATTCAAAGACCCAATTCAAAAATGGGCATCCAAAATGAACAGACATTTCTCAGACAAAGAAGTAAAACCAGCAAATAAATGTATGAAAAAATGTTCAACATCACTGGTCATTTGAGAGATACAGATGAAAACAAAACTGAGATTCCACCTAACCCCACAAGGATTGGCTAGTATAAAAAAATCAACCAATAACAAATACTGGTGGGGGTGTGGAGAGAAAGGAACCCTTCTCCATTGTTTGTGGAAGTGTAGACTGGTGCAGCCACTTTGGAAATCAGTATGGAGATCCCTCAAAGAACTAGGACTACAGGTCCCATTTTACCCATCTATTCCCCTACTGGGAATCTTCCCCAAAGAATTAAAAGAATCATACCATAGCGATATGTGTTCACCTATGTTTATAGTGGCACAGTTTGTAGTAGCTAAAGCTTGGAAACAGCCCAGTGCCCATCGACTGGAAATGGGATAGCGAAAATGTGGGGGTTTTCTAAATAAAATGGAGTACTACTCAGCCATAAAGAATGAGAAACTAGAGACATTTATAGGTAAATGGATGCATATTGAGGCCATACTCTTAAGTGAAATAAATAGGACATATGTGTAAATACTGAACAGTTTCTCTAGTGTGAGAAGCTGAAAGTGTAAATAAGGATGAAAATGATTAAAATGAATACTTGATAATTTGAAATAGGAAAAGGTAAAAGCGTGTGGGGGTGGCGGAAGGGGAAGGGGAAAGGGAAGAAGGGAAAGGAAAAATTATAAGAAAAAAATGGAAACAAAGTCTGGGTAAATAGGGAAGGGTGAAGGGGGTGAAGGTGCACAGGTAATGGGAGAAAAAATAAGAACCAAGATACATCATGTTCAGGTACAAACACCCAATGATAAATGTAAATGTATTGTATACCAATAAATATATAAATTTAAAAAATTAAAGTAAAATAAAATATAAACATTCACCATACATTTTGATAACATCTCATATTTTACAATATATCAAGTTGGAAAGAGTTGACAACAGAGTAATGTGGATATCTTTCTCACTGACCTGTTTGTCCTCTTATCTTTCCTCCCCAAGGAGAAACTACTTAAAACATCAACCCTCATTTCTAAATCAGCGAGTTTCATGGCCCTCTTTGACTTCAAAATGAATGATCTTCAACACCATACTTGAATATTGAAGATGGATGATGTGTCCCCAGGAAAGCTGACAGACTAAATGTATGAGCAGGATACTGCATAAGAAGTGTCATCTGTGGAAGGAGGCACAGGGTGGCTTCCTCACCAGATCAGAAATGTATTGTGATGTTTTCACTGGCTGACCCCTCCAGACATTATATCCCTTGGGTGCTCAAAATCCAAAGGTCCTCGTTAAACTATTTTTCACTACCATTCTAATACCAGAAAAGCATGCACTTAAAAAGCCAAGGCTATAGAGGTGATGAATCCACGGTGGGTGATTTTCTGAGCCTTGAGCCCCAGTAAGCCCCATTATTTGTCTCCATTGTTCCTGCTTATCTCCATTTAGGGACTTCGGCTGAACAAAACACATAACATTTCCCTAATAGAGTTCACTATTATTTTTTATTTACAGATTAAAATCAGTAATTCTCTATCTACTTCATGGTATCTGGAAGCCTATCCCTATATGAAATGTGAAAATACGGTCTAAACATGTGGGTGTCAACAATGTAGTGGTACATGTCAGCTAAATATTAGAAAAATGCAGCATCTATGCATGTCTTTCCTTATACAACACTAATGTTCATTGAAACTTAATTTTTGTTCTTTATAATAAGCACAGAAAATTCTAATCTTTTAACAATCTCTGTAGTAAAAAATTCTGCTACAAATTTGATAAAGACTTGTGCTTGCTTTGGCAGCACATTACCAAATTTGATAAAGACAATATTTTGTCACAGAAGTGTTCTTCACATGAAGAGACTGAAATCAGTTTCTGATTCTTCACTTTTAGTTGAGGTATTAATTCCATTACTACATCTCTAGAAGGCAGCAGCAGAGTGAAGATGTGCTTATCACTTAGCACATGTGGTCAGATTTCAACCATGACTTCACAGGCGGAGATGCTGCCCAATGTTAGTGTTCCTTTTACCATCTTTTATACTTAAGAACTTCAAAGTTTGCCTACATTGATCATCTTAATTAACAACATTTTGTTTCTACATGAATTTTAATGTATTATTTAAAGCTTATGACAAGATATGTTACTTGAAGTTTATGACATGACCTCATAACATCTTTTAAAATTTTTATTAGTGCTTATTTGCAATGCATAATGTTTAAATTCCTTGTATGAAGTTCGTATATGTACATAACTCATCCTAATTCCTTTTTATGCCCCTTTCCTTCTCTGTCTCTACCCTTCCCATTTGAGAAAGACCTGTCTCCCTACAACCTATTATCTTTTATTGTGCTCTTTATTTATAATTTCATTCTCTTGTATAGGAGAAAGCATGCAATATTTAAGCTTTCATTCTGAATTGTTTCACTTAGCATTATAGTCTCAAGGTGTGGCCTATTTATGATGCCCAAAGCAGGCTATAAGCAGTGCAGGTTGTAAAGAGTACTCCATAATTGGGTTAATTAAGATGTGAGTCTGATGAAAGCCTACATGACTTATAGGAGCATTGTGGGTGGTATCAAGTTAGCACAACCTCTCCACAAATGGCCACAACAGAGACAAAAGAAATGGCCTGTGAGGCATTGGGGCTTAATGTGAGATAATGTAACAGCCGATGTCAGGGTGGTTTGCACCCAAATTCCATTCCCAAAAATAAAACCTTTACTAAAAAGACAAGGTTAATTATTAACCACAACCTATATTTTGTGTGTTCTGTTCCTAATTCAAGAATGCTTTTTCTATTCCTTTATAAGCCTTGGCTTCATAAGCAATGTATCCATAGCAACTAAACCTAGCCCCTTGGCATAGGCCCTTTCCCCCAACATAAGTACAATTGTGTCACAAATAAATATCAGGGGCTTTGGCTGGCCAGAGTCTTTTGCTTCTTGCTCAACACTGGCTAAAATAATGCATTTCAGTCATAACCATCAATGTATGTGAAATTCACCAATCAAAATAAATAGACTGGAAGAATGGATCAAGAAACAAAATCCAACAATATATTGCATACAAGAAACACATTTAACTCAAAATGAAATTCATAATTTGAAAGTCAAAGGATGTAAAACAATACTTCATGAGACAGAAACCAAGTAAAAAAGCAGGGGGAGCTATTCTATTTGCAGACTTGAACTTCAAGCCAAGAGTGATCAAGAGAGACAAAAAAGGTAACTACATATTTGTTATGTCTTCCAAGAGATAGCTCTTATTATCTCTTCCAAGAGGAAGAGATAAGTATTGTAAATATATGTGGGCCAAATACTAGCACAACTATCTATACATATCAATGACAACATATTGGAACTTATGAGATACAATGAAAGCAGTGCTACCAGGAAAATTTATAGTGGTGACTTACCAGATCAGGAAAACAGAACAAGCTCAAATAAACCACCTAATATTGAAGCTTGAGCTTCTTAAAAAGAACAAGTCAAGCCCAAAGATAGCACAAAGGAGAAAATTATAAATATCAGAGCAGAAATTAATTCAGTTGTGACTAAAAAAACAATACAAAGAATCAATGAATTGAAGAGTTAGTTCTTTGAAAGTTTGAATAAAAATGACAACCCCCTAGCGAACCTTATCAGAAAAGGAAATAAGGGCAGGAGATTTAGCTCAGTGGTTTCACTGCCTGCTACGTAAGTGCAGGGGACCTGAGTTCGATCCCCAGTACCAAACAAACAAAAAAAGGAAATAAAAGACTCAAATGCATACAATTAAAAATGAAAAGGGCCAAGGATTTAGCTCAGTGGCACCGTGCCTGTCTTGCAAGTGCAAGATCCTGAGTTTAATCCCCCATACTGAAAAAAAAAAAAAAAAAGAATGAAAAGGGTGAAATCACAACAGATCCTGCAGAAATCAGTACCTTCTTCAAGAAACTGTATGCTAATAAGATGGAGAACACAGACAAAATGGACAGATTCCTTGATACATATGAGTTACCAAAGCTAAATCAAGAAGATATAAAATTTCTAAATGAACCAATATCAGTGAAATTGAAGATATAATTTGAAAATTATTAACAAAGAAAAGCCCAGGTTCCAATGGATTCACTGCTGAATTCTACAAAAAATGCAGATAAGATCTAATGCCACTACTGCTCCAACTGTTTAATGAAATTGAAAGGGAAGAAATATTCTTAATCCTGGAATCAATCATTATCCTGAAAACAAAACCAGAGAGGGATCCAACCATGAAAGAGAACTACAGGCCAGTCCCTCCAATGAACATAGATGCAAAAATCCTCAATAAGATACTGGCAACAGAATGCAGCAAATCATCCAGAAGATTATACACTATGACCAGGTAGGATTCACCCCAAGGATACAGGGATGGTTCAACACATGCAAACCAATAAATGTGCTACATCATATCAACAGAGCCAAAGACAAAAACCATATGATAACTCAATAGATGCATAGAAAGCACTTGACAAAGTCCAACACCCATTCGTGATAAAAACCTTACAGGAAATTGGAATAGATAGTCTTTATCTCAATCTGATAAAAGTCTCTATGACAAACCCACAGCCAATATCATACTAAATTGTAAAAAAAAAAACTTTCACCCTAAAATCAGGAACAAGACAAAGACATCCACTATGACCACTCCCATTCATTATAGTTCTGGGTAGCCAGAGCAATTAGATAAGAGAAAGAAATAAAAAGAAAAAGGATAGGAAAGGAAGAAGCTAAATTATCACTATTTACAGATGACATGATACTCTAAATAGAAGACTCACAAAACTCCACCAAAAACATTTAGATTTTTTTAATTAATTAAGTTTATTGGTACATTTTAGGTATACATAATGATGACATTCAGCATCGGGAATTTGTACCTGTACATGATATATCTTGATTCTTATTTTTTCCATTCTGTTCCACTCCCTTCAACCCCTCTTCCCCCTCCTTATTTACAAAAGCTTTGTTTCCATTATTTCCTTCTTTTCTCATTCTTTTCCCTTCTCTTCCTTCCTTTCCTCCTCCCCCTCCTTATTTCTCCTACCCATTTGATCATTTTTTTCTATTTCACAATATCTATTATACATTTTTGTCCTCAATTATACTTTTATTTCTCACACCAGAGAAACAATTCAGTATTTACATGTGTGTTTTCAATTTATTTTACTTAAGAGTATAGTCTCAAGGTGCATTCATTTACCTATAAATGTCTCAAGTTTATCTTTCTCTATGGCTTAGTATCCATTGTATAAAAATAATTTTCTCTTTCCATTCATTGATCAATGGGCATTTGAACTGCTTGCAAGATTTAGCTACAAACTGTGCCATTATACACGAGTGTGTTTATATTTCTGTGGTATGATGCTTTTAATTCTTTCCAGAAGATACCAAGAATGGAAAGAGCTGAGTCAAATGGAACCTCTTTTCCTAGATTTTGAGGAATATACACACTGATTTCCACAGTGGTTTTACCAGTCTACACTTGCACAAACAGTGGAGAAGGGTTCCTTTCTCCCGACAGCCTGGACAGCATTTGTTATTGGTTTCCTTCTTAATAATAGCCATTCTTTCTGGGGTGAGATGGAACCTCAGTGCTTTTTTTAAAATTTTCATCTCACGAATGACCAGTGATGCTGAATATTTTTCATATATTTGTTTGCTGTTTATATCTCATCTGAGAAGTATATATTCATTTCAACAACCATTTTTGTTTTGGGTCTAAATTTGTGGGGACTGATTATTTGAGTGCTTTATATATTCTATCTATTAGACCTTGGAGGAACAACTGGTAAAAATTTACCCCACTCTGTGGGTTTTTTCACTCATGGTGATTTGTTTTGCTGTGAAAAGGTTTTTAACAAGATAAAATCCCAGTTGTTGATTCTTTGTAACATTTTCTGTGCAATTGGGTTTTGTTCATAAAGTCTTTGCCTATACCTATATCTTCAATAGTTCTGCCTATTCTCTCTACAAGAAGATTTAGTGTTTCTGCTTTAATATTTAGATCTTTGATCCATTTTTAGTTTAGGTTAGTGCATGGTAAGAGACATGGGTCTAGTTCCAGTCTTTGGCATGTGGAAAGCCAGGTTTTCCAGCACCATTTACTAGAGTATATCTTTCTTCCAATGAAGGTGTTTGGCCCCTTTGTCAAAGATAAGGTTGCTGAATGTGTTGGGAATTGTTTCAAATTAAACTATATTGAAACTAAGCACTTGCAAGCACATATTAAACACTTTAAAGAACATTCAAGAGAAGCCACAGTCCTAAAGAATGAATTTGCAGAAGGGCCTGTGATTTAGCTCAGTGGTGACACACCTGCCTGGCAAGAATGAATTTGCACCTGGGGCAACATGATGCATGGCTCTAATCCCAGCACTTTGGAAGACTTGAAGAAGGAAGATTCCATTCTCAAGACCAACTTGAGCAATTCAAAAACCTAGCAAGACTCTTACTCAAAATTTTAAAGTATTATAATAAGGGGATGGTGCTCACTGCAAAGCCCTGGGTTCAGTTTCACAAATACCGCTAAAAGTAACAAATTTTCAATATGCATTTAAAATACAAAGCATTGCCAAATATATCTACAAACATTATGAATTAATAAAATGATGATCATTTTAATAAATATATAATAACATTTCTCAAGAGGGAAAACTACATAGCACAAAATATCTAAGTTAATAAAACAATATTTTACAAACTTTATATCAGAATAAATAAAAATATTTGGGGGATGATATGCAAACCCAGGAATATATAACAGGAAGTCAACCAGGTTAATCTCTTTAAAGTCCCCAAAGGTGAAAAACCTATTCTACTATAGTCAGTAAATTCATTCCAAGTATTAAGTGTGTTTCTTTTTATTTTATTTTTTCAGATTCCGGGAATGAAATCCAGAAAATCAGGCATTCTATGAGAGTATAACACCACTTGGGTATATCCCAAACTCCAAAACCATAATTTTTAATTATTATTTGTTTACAACATGTAACAATTACATTTATATGGTCAGTCCATACCTGTACAATATACATCTTAATTCTCTCTCTCTCTCTCTCTCTCTCTCTCTCTCTCTCTCTCTCTCTCTATTTTAATCCCCTACCCTATCCCTTCTTGATCCTTCCAACTCTTGGTCACCTTCTCATTTACCAAAGCTTCTATTTTCATTTTCCCTTTAATATTATCATTCTTTAGGAGATATGAAGGAGAACATTTCAGTTAAATTCACAATAGCAGAAAAATAGGTGCCAAAAATTTTTTTGTATATCCTTTTATTGGTACATTTTAGGTGTACAATATAATGACATTCATCATTGGAGATATGCACCTTTACATTCTCTCTTGGTTTTTATTTTTCCCCCTTCTCCTGCCCTGCCTTCAACCCCTCCATCCCTGCCTATGTACAAAGACTTTGTTTCCTTTTTTCATTTTCTCATATTAATTCCATTCCCTTCTTTCCTTTCCCCCACCCCTCTCACTTCCCTTTCCCCTTTGCCCCTTTTCTTCGTATTTCAGATTATCTATTATACCTTTTAGTCCTTATTTACACTTTCAGTTTCTCAAACTAGAGATACTATTTGGTATTTCCATATGTGTCCTATTTATTTCACTTAAGAGTATCACCTCAGCGTGCTTCCACTTAGCTATAAATGTCTGTAATTTCTCATTTTTGATGGCTGAGTAGTACTCCATTTTATTTAAAAAACTCAACATTTTCTTTTTCCATTCTCCAGTTGATGGGCATTTGGGCTGTTTCCAAGTTTTAGCTACTGCAAACAGTGCTGCTATGAACATGGGTGCATATATATCACTGTGGTATGATTCTTTTAATTCTTTGGGGAAGATCCCCAGCAGGGGAATAGCAGGGTCAAATGGGACTTCCAGTCCTAGTTCTTTGAGGTATCTCCATACTGATTTTCACACTGTTTTCACCAGTCTACACTCCCACCAGCAGTGCAGCAGTGTTCCTCTTTCCCCCACAGCCCTGCCAGCATTTGTTATTGGTTGATTTCATGATAGCAGCCATTCTTTCGGGAGTGAAGTGGAATCTCAGCGTTGTTTTCATTTGCATCTCTTGAATGACCAGTGACATTGAACATTTTTTCATGTATTTATTTGCTATTTCTCCTTCTTTGTCTGAGAAGTGTCTGTTCATTTCAGATGCCCATTTTTGGATTGGATCTTTAAATTTAGGAGGTCTGATCTTTTTAAGTTCTTTATAGATTCGAGATAGTGGACCTTTGTCTGAGGGACAGCTGGTGAAAATTTTTTCCCACATTGTGGGTTGTCTCTTCACACTCCTGGTGGTTTCTCTTGCTGCACAGAAGCTTTTTAGTAAGAAGAGATCCCACCTGTTAATTTTGCTAGTTCACGGGCAAAAATTTAACACTGCCAGCAATGCACTTTATTTTTACTGCTACCCTACATAATATAAAAATATAGTGCTTTGAAAATCAAGGAAAATCTACTAAAACAAAGAGGAAAATTGTGAAGCAATATGAAAATAGCCTATAGATATGGAGTTCATTATTCAATCTTAATTTTAATGAAGTCAAATAGAAGCACATTTATGACATATGGTTTTTAGGGTTACACATAAGTGTTTCAAGTTGTTCAGTATCAAATGGAAAGGACAGTTTCATGGTGCAAAATGACCAAATGTTGACACTGATGACCAGGCTGCATCAACCCAGTCCCTATCTTTATGGTTATAACACCTCTTTCTTTACTCCTTGTCTCTCTACTTCTGCCCTATAAGGAAACATGATATATTTAAAGCCCACATTCTGCCGATAGTCCATTAAATTCTCTTCTTCTGGAATTCCCTTCACAGAAAAGGGACATTTATCTGTTTCTAATGTAAGTTAATCACAAATCCACAAAACAGAATGTGCACATATTTTGAGGCCCACTGAGTGTGACACAGATAGTTGAGTTCACTGTTGGAGAATGTACTCATCAGGTCAGCTCATAACAGGCTCTCAGCTCTTGTCTCTGCTGTCATTTCTGAGTCTGACAACTGCATCAGCTGTCAATGCCTGGGGCTGTGAAAGAGCAGCAGTGTTATTATGAGGCCACTTCAGGGTAAGAGAATGAGACTGCTCTGCTTCAGGGTTTTCTTTACCTTGGAAGTCCTGTGAACTAAAGGAAACTCTGTTTATTGCTACTAATTTTTTAGAATAAAAGTCAATTTCATTGGTGAATTTCATATATGTCACAATCACACCAAGTCATTGATAATATTTAACTATGCCAATTCTAAAGACAATGGCATTGAATATGGTGGATATTGTTTTTCCCTCCTAAAGATAGAGTTGCCCTTAATAGCTCTCAGTAGTTGCTTTCTAAGGTGTGAACTCCAGTTCTGTACATCACAATCAGATGGACATTATGGTGCAGTTAGAGCTCCAAACATGTGGAAGCTATTTTGAAGATATGATCACAAGGTTTCTTAGTTACCATCTCTGCTGTCCTTCACTAACTTGGCATTTATGAATTGCTAAAGCAAGAATCGGTGCTTCAGGCTCTGCATCTGTGGAAACTGAGAAACAAAACCTTACTGCTTAGCTTGAAAGAAGAACAAACGAGCTATTTGCATGAAAATGGGTGGACATTGAGACCATAATACTAAAAGGGAATCAGAAGTTTGCATATTGCAATTTCTCTAATTGAAGAGGGCCAAAGTCAAAGTATTTTACAGGGCAAAATAAATGATAAATGTTAGGGAAACAATGAAGTGGACTTTGTGGAGATGTGAAGGTGACCTGGAGAACAATATAAAGGGCAAATCAAAAATGATCAAAATACAATGTGCCTATGTCCCAATTTCCCAAGATGAATGTAATTATTATGTGTTGCAAACATATACCAATAAAATTCTGTGTTCAGAAAACTGAAATATTATTTCAAATATCACATTACAGAGCTAGACAAAAACAAAGTCTGCCATTGAAAAATATTAAAAAGTACGTGGCTATTAGAGTACCTTATCATATAGTGAGAAATGGGTCAGGTATTCTGTCTCACCCGGAATCCAGTCTCTACAGCTTACTTTGGAAACTGAAGTAGAAAATAAATGAGAAGAATAAATGAGAGAAGCTCTTCTACAAAGGAGTTTACTCAAGACTTCCTTCATGTCTCTGTTCCTCAGACTGTAGATAAAGGGGTTCAGCATTTGAGGGATCATAGAATACATCACTGAAGCCACTGCAGTCTTTCTGGGTGAATCAGTCACTGAAGAGCTAACGTACACCCCAACACCTGTCCAATAGAACAAGGTGACAACTAAAAAGTGAGACCCAAAGGTGGAAAAGCCCTTATACGTTCTTTCTGATGATGCTATTCTCGAGATAGATGACATAATGTTAATGAAAGAAAACATGATTCCAAACACAGAGACACCACCAAAGATGCAAGCTGCAACATATATTACCATACTATCTATAAAACTGTCTTCTACATATTTCCCCTTCCCCTCTGCCTCACCTTTTGGCATTGAGAATGATTAATTTAAAAAAATATTACAATAAGAGACACATTCCTTAATAATCATTCAAATATTCCTCTCACTTTAAACACATATTATTCTTGCTACTTTCTAAAGCAGTTCTGTTAGGTCTATTTCATGAGTGATTGAATTTGTGTTCTTGTGGCTCCCTTGATGTTCTGAATCGATTCAAAAGTTTTACATCTCATGGTCCTTATGATTTGTGGAAGGAACTGATCTTAGTAACTGCTTTGAAGATAATGATACAGTGTCATAGATATTTTAAATTTAACATTAGCTGTATCTTTTCATCATAGCTCACAAATGACAATGAATGAAGATAGAAAGTTAATAGCAGATCCATGATGGACTTTCTTCTCATTAACTTATGCATGTTGTTTCCTTTTCCTTCCTTGTGTGAAATTATATAAAACATCTGCCATCATTTCCAAAGTATTGACTAAGTTTTGTGTTCCCTATTTGGCTTCAATGTGAATGATGTTGAACACTTTACCTGAAAATTGAAGATGGACAATGTGTCCTCAGGAAATGCAGACAAAATAAATCAGCCAGCAGGACACTGGTCAGGAAGGATCATCTATCAGGAGAGGCTCAGATCTTGCTCCGTGACTGGAGCAGTGATGTTTTGTGTTTTCACTGGCCAACTCCTATATTCTCTTTATCTCTGAGGTGTTCAATATCCAGTTGTCCTTATTAAAACAGCCATTTCAATGTCAATCTAATCCCAGGAAGACATAGCCTCATTCACTAGGACTACTGAGGAGAGGAGTTCAGGATGGGTGATTTCCTGACTCCTGATGCCAAAATTTCACTGTCAGTTCTCGCCACTGTTTCTGTTTATCTCCGTTTTGGGGGCCTTGCATGGAAAACACACACACACACACTCTTGAAGTAATTTCAGTGTTCTTTTTTAGTTATTAATTAAGAATTTTCTGTCTATTTCATTGTATCTGAAAGCCAGGCTCCTATTTTGAATGAGAAATTATATCTTCAGGGCATAGATATAAATAATATTATATAAATATTAGCTAAAGAGTAGAAAAATGCAATGCTTATGGGTGTCTTTAGCCTACAGCATTGATGCATTGATGTGAATGAACCTTAATTTTAATGCTTTACAATTACCATGGAGTATAGTTATCTAAAACATGTAGCTAAATTATAGAGGGGGGAGCTGGGGATTTAGCTCAGTAGCACTGTGCCTGCCTCTCAAGTGCAGTGCTGATCCCCAGTACAAAAAAAAAAAAAAAGAAAAAAAATATATATATATAGAGAGAGAGAGAGAGACAGGGCCCACTTGGAGTTTGATGAACACCTATTTAAATTTTGTGGCTAATCTTTGTGAGCACTCTACTGTGAGTTGGATTTCTCTTTCTTCATTTTTAATTGAGCTGTGAATGCAATTACAAAATTCCCACAGAGAGTTGTGGGCAGATGTGTCCATATGCTCATCACATGTACTCAGATTTTGATCACCATTTCATAGAGAGAGATGCTTCTCCAGGTCTCCATGTTTTATCATCTTTGATATTTAAGAAGCTCAATGCTTGCTGCTGACTATCAATTCTATTTACAACATATTTTGTTTCTACATGAATTTGGAATTCACAAAATAAGTTTATGACAAGATGGCCCTATGTGCACTTTCTTCCCCATTTAATCTAATTATTTTTTTTAAAGAATAATAGACTAAGGGAAAAAATATAAGTGGTCTTGTAAAGCAATATTCATTTTCTTGTGCACTCAAGAAATAATATTTTTAAAAATAAGATAAATTTTCTCAGAAAAGTAATAATTCAAACCTAACATGCCAAGTAAACAGAATCTAAGAGTCCCTATGGTCTTTTGCAATAACCAAGAAAGTACTTCCCCTTTATGTGTGAGTTAGATTTGGTATCATAGGAAGAAATTTGTTGCCAAGGCAGGCATAGAGTTTTTTATTTGAGAAATATGAATGAACTTAAAAACTGGGTATGACTGGATTTTGAACACCTGCAAGTTTCAGAAAATATTATAAACAAGAAATTAACCAATCTTACCATGGCTTGTTGGATGAATTTTTACTATTCTTCATGTAACAGCAGGTCTTGGTAAATTGAAATTAGGAACAGAGCTCTGACTTTAATGATAGGAACAACTGTGAACTGTCAATGAAAATTGAGCACAAAGCTCACATGTACAGTCATTTATATATACTAAACTGTAATATATCTGGGTGGATTGACATCAAAATAATATGAGAGGAAAAGTGTAGGATGATATTCTTTCAGTACTTCTGCCTCAAGTGAGAAGAGAATGAGCTTGTAGCTCAAGTAGAAGAATAAATCTGGGCAGAATTTTTTAAATTTTAAGAGAAATTTATACATACACTTGAAATTTTGATATCAAGCTGCACTGTTGACTTCATACCACCACTTGATGTAACCTCTTAGAATTACCAGCTTGGAAATACTGAAGCATGAACAAGATCCCATCACTTGACTCCTGAATCTGGTATTTCTTAGTGTGTCCTAAAATGAATGTTAGGACAAAAACAAATTCTCCAAACACAGCTATCCAGGAAGTTTGTGCAGCTATGTGAACAGAAAGTTGAGAAAGATTTCAAGAAGAACACTGAACACAAAACGTAGAGGTGTACTTTCTAGAGATGGTAAAGAGACCTGAAAAGAGGGAGAGGGTAGGTTGGGGAAGAGGTAGGAGAATGATGAAGGTGCAGTATGTATATGTATCAGTTCCCAAGCTGAATGTAATCACTATAATTCACAAACATATGACAATAAAAACATTTAAAATGGAGGAAGAGCAAAGGGCATAATAGATATTCAACTCAGTAAATATCTCTTGAGTGCCTGCAAAGTGCTAGACGGTGGGTGTGGTGACAAGAGGTGTGAAGTTCTTACAGGAAAGTGCTCTGGAGGAAGAATGAGGACAAGTTTAATAACATGTAAATTAAAATAAATTTCATGAGAGGATGATCCTGCAAAAATGACATTGAGCAAAGTAAGCCTGGCCACTTCAACAGCTGTTACATTCAAGGAACTTTAGTGTTGAATCAATACAAATGGCTAAGCAATGAACTCACCTGTGCAAAATACTTGCTGTCTGAGAATACTGACATAGTTGATTTACATATCTGCCTGTCCTGCTTCACTAACTTAACTTGTTATGATAGTTTAGCATAAAAAAACTTTTTGAAACTAGAACCCCAGGTCAGGCTCTGCTTCTGTGGAACCAGAGAGCTAAAAATGTGTTGAGAATGTCAAACATCATATCACAGAGCTAGAAAAAGTAAAGGAAGATACAGATTTCCAGCCAAGTTAAAATGTATATGGGTATTATGTTATCCCATCATTGGAGAAGAAATATAATAACAGAGTCAGACAATCTGGCTCACCAGGAAGCCAGTCACTGTGACTTATTGTAGAATCCTAAGTCCAAAGCAAATGACATAATAGAAGGGATTCAGCATGTGAGAGACATGGAGTACAGCCTTGAAGCCACAAAAGTCCTCCTGAAGGAGTCACAGTAGCACTGATGTGGCTGCCAAAAGTTGTCCCATGGAACAAAGATACAACTCACAGGTGAGAACCACAGGTAAAAAAGGTCTTATACTTTTCTCTGGATGAAGTTTTCTCAAGACAGAGGACATAATATGAATATAAGACAAAATAATTTCAAGGAACAAAATACCAGCAAATAACCAAGATGCAATATATGTATATCAGGATGTTACCAATGAGGGAATCACTAGAGGCAAATTTGATGATCTGAGAAAGTACACAGAAGACATGCAGGATTTGCAAGTCTGTGCAGAAGGACAGCTGCAGCACCATCACAATGTGGAGCAGGCCACTTGCAGGGCTAATGATCTGTGAGAGCAAAACCAGACAGACACAGATGTGGGGATCATGCTTAATGCACTCCTAAGTGTAAGCAAATGGCCACATAGCAGTCAAGGCTGTCACTGTAAGGAGACAGTTGTCCAAGCCATCAAAAAATAAGACTAACCAGACCTGAATGAGGCAGCATGTGTGATTAATTCTCTGATTTTGAGTTTGGATGTTCACCAGGCTCTGTTTGGGAATTGTGCTTGAGTTTAAACACCTGTTAGTAAAAGACAGAGAGAAAGAAATACAAGGGGCTGTGGAGAAAGAGTCACAGTGGATGACCGGGATGATGAATAGATTTCCCAGTACAGTTACCAGCTTCATGGACAGCAGGAGGCTGAGGATGAAAGGCTGCAGTTCTACATTATTTGTCAGAGCCAAGAGATAGAATACTGAAATAGCTGATTTATTTCCAATTTCAATGATGCTAAAGAATCTCATGGAAACAAAGTGGTAAAAAGATAATAAATATATTAAACAGTACCAGCAATATAAAATAGGGATGTGTTTAAAAATCTTCCTGTGGGACATCTTGATTTTTGCCAGTTAGCTACCAGAACTGTGTTTAAGTCACTCATTCTCTGCCATGTGTTTATGGCTTATAGCCAAGACAGGATAAAGAGGGAAAGAAGAATGAAGACTCTCCCTATTTTGGAAGAGCGCCAGCCTTTCCTATTGCCTTTGAACATTGCTCTTCAGTTTCTTAAGCCTTTCCATGAAGATTCTTCTGCTTTCCAATATACGCTGGCACCCATGACTACATAGCCAACTTCCAAGCCTTTGACACTTGACTGCTGCTGGATTCTCTGTCTCACTAATTCACAGATGGAATTTTGCATTTTTCTACCCATGATCCTATAGAGAGCCATTATGAGTCTTTTGTCTCTGATCATCTAAGGTCAGCTAGTATATCCTCTTATATAATTTTACATATATATGCTTTAGAGAACCTTAAATAATGCAGACTTTTGTACCAGAAATGGTTCTAGAGAAATAGAATGTAAGGATGAATGTGTCTAATCAGTTTAGTGGTTCCTATAGCTGACTGTTTAATTTGATGACACCTAGAGTGGCCATGGTCTCTCTTTCTGATAATGTAGAGAGTACTAATGATGTGAACTGTTGAAAGGAATATGAAATATAAAGCCATTTGATTATCCTAATGTTCCAGTTTTGAGATTCAATAAATTTAAGCTCTATATACAATACTTTTGAAAATCTGTGAAGATGAAGAAATGTAATGGTGCTGGCTGGTTTCTCTTAGCATCTCTGGACAAGTCCTAAGGGAAAATCATAAACTGCAGACATGAATAATCATGTAAAGTGCTTATACATGTGAAGACAATGTAATAGAGGAAAAGAAGGCTCTCAAAGAGTCAATTCCCAGCTGCGGGCACTCATAAACAATCTAAATATTTCAAAAGGGTCTTGAAGGAGAATTTTCTTTTTTAGCCATAGGAATTAATTTGCTAAAAAACAAACACAAGCCTTCATAATTTGAATGGCTGAAGTATAGTGCAAGTTTAAACTTCAGCCTTGAATTGTATAGAAAGTTAAGGTGATGGTGCTGATCAAAAAAGACTGGGATTCTGTAAATTAAAGTGCGCATGTTTGGGAGAAACCTGATGAGGCTGGGACACCAAACTTCTAAATTCTGATGCGATTATTTTGCCAGAGGAAGAGATTTCTCCTCCCTCAGTGGTGTGGCACCCCCAGCCCTGTAGTTTGGGACTCTCCTATTTCAAAGTAAGTCAATTCTGGGTTGCCTACAGAAACAGTAGTGGCCATTCCAGATGCAGTTGCAATTTTGAATTTTTCCAAAATTATATTATGCTGATGCTGATGGACCCACTGTCATCACTCATTTTTGCTCCTAGACCTATAACCAGGCCCATATTTCAGAAGGTTCCTAAAAGGCACAGTATTCAAAATGACCCAGGATGAAACCCACTACACTCTGAAGGGACTTTTTGGGTTTTCTAATTCTTAAAATTGAGGTCTGAGAAATGAGTATAAGAATAAAATTTAAGGGTGTGAAATGATGGTAGAAAAACCATAGACTTGGATCTGGATGCATTTCTTGATACAGACCCATTAACTAGATATTCTGAATTGAAATCACAGTTCGTAGAGTTTAAAAAGGTAATCATAGTTCATTTACTTGGTTGGCTGAAATATGGATCAAAAGATGACCCACTTCAATAAGATAGAAATATCTAAGATTCCTTTGCTTGCTGTTAATGAAGGATATTCAAAGGCTCAGGAAAATGGACCTGCATTTTCTAGGTAAAATCTAGTCCATATTGGAAGGATCCAGAATATGTACCCTCCACTAATATCTTAAGAAACAGATCTGAGAGGGGAGCGCCAGCCTCCTTGAAGGCCCCTGGTATTGCTTTTCTCTGTGTGCTAAAGCTTATGAAGGTGACCACAGTTCATCAACTAGGAAACTTAGAAGAGATGGATTTAACTGGATTCTGGAGTAGCATGGGCTATGTGGCAGTGCCAACCATGAAAGACAAGGTGGGTATGTTTACCATAATCAACAGCAAAAGTAAAGCAATGATCAGAATGGTCTGACATGTGCACATCTGTGGAGTTTGCTAGTTAGTCATGGTGTTCCCAGAAGTGAAATAGATAGGAAGTCTATTAAATTTTGGGACAAAAATCACAAAAATCTACCTTAAATCATAGCAACAGGGAATCATGGCCCCTGAACCAATTCCCAGACTTCAGCCAGTTCACAGACCCAGAACCCAGTGAATAAAGGGGCCATTGAGTCCTTTGAAGGAAGGGGCCTCGTTCACCACCAAACATGTATGCGCTCACTCTTTCTCCCATTCTTCCACAAAGACACTTTCTGTCGAGGTAACCATACTCTGGGGAAAAGGGAATAATTCTAAATCACAGGAACTACTGGAAACTGATTCCAAGAGACCCAAAACATCATCATGGCTCCTCAATAAGAGTAGGAGCCTTTGAGCCAGGTATTTAGCTCAGTGGTTCCACCACCTGCCTTGAAAGTGTAAGGTCCTGAGTTTGATCCCCAATACCAAAAAAAAAAAAAAAAGAATATGGAACCTTTACAGGCCAGGTGAACAATGGGGTTTAGTGAAGATCTGACTCACAATGAGACCAGTAGGCCTGCAAAGCCATCCTGTGTTCATTTTCCCAGTTCCAGAATGTATGGGGATAGATATACTTGCTACTTGGAAGATTCCCCATACTGGTTCTCTAACCTGTAGTGTGAGGGATATTGTGGTAGGAAAGACTAACTGGAAATATAAAAGTTGGCCCTACTTGTAAAAATAGTAAATCATTGATGGAGGGGTTGCAGAGATTGGTGACATCACCAAGGACTTGAACTATGCAGGGGTGGTGCACAAGTCCACATTTACCGCTCCCATTTGACCCGTGCAGGTGGAAGGATCTTGGAGAATGATGGTGGATTACCTGAAAGTTAATCAAGGGGTGACTAGAATTGCAGCTCTGTACTGCATTTGGTTTCTTTGCCAGAGCACATTAACATCCCCTAGTACTTGGTTTGAAGTAAATTGCTTTTTCTCCACCACTATCCATAAAAGCCCAGAAGAAAAACTTTGCTTTCTGCTGGAAATGTCAATACTCTTTTGCTGCCTTACCTCCAGGAGCATATCAGTTGTCCGTTCTTTTGTCACATCTTAGAGAGTTGTTCATTGACTTTCCCTTCCATAAAGTATCACCATGTGAGCAAAAATAGCAATAACGCTGGACTTGTTTGTAAAGCATGTGTATGTCAAAGGATGGGAAATAAATCCACCTAAATTTCAAGGGCCTTCCAGCTCAGTGAAACCTTTAGAAGTCATGTGGTATTAGAGAGGACATGTTGTTGCTTTGAGCACCTTCTTTTTTTTCACATTAAGTTTATTGGTACTTTTTAGGTATAAAATACAGTTACATTCATCATTGGGATCTTGTACCAGTACATGAGTATCTTGGTTCTTATTTTTTCCCCTTCACCTGCCCATCCTTCACCCCCTCCACCTTTGCCTATTTGCAAAGGTTTGTTTCCATTTTTTTCCTTTTCTCATATTTTTTCTTTTCCCTTCATTCCCTTACCCTATCCCTCCAACTTCCCCTTCTCCTTTAGACCTTTGCTTCCTATTACACAATATCAATTATACATTTTAAAAATTACAATATCAGGCCGGGGATTTAGCTCAGTGGTTTTGTCGCCTGTTGCACAAGCACAAGGACCCAAGTTCGATCCCCGGTACCAAAAAAAAAAAAAATACAATATCAAGATCTAGGAGACATTACCACATATTTCACTGAATTTAAAAGGATCTAGAAAGCATTTTACAAAAATCTTTTTTGAAATAAATTTGACAACTTCTAAAAAGAACCTTGGAAGACATATTAATGAAACTAATACTGGAGGAAATATAAAATGTGAATAGCACCTATTAAAGAAAGTATATTCCTAGCTTGCAAAGCTACCTATATGACAACAACAGGTTCATATACATTTTAAATTATATCAAACAATTAAAGCAGTAAAAAGAAGGAACACTTCACACATTTTAGGAAATCAACATTGAGATAATCCTAAAACTGGACATAGATAATAAAAGAAAAAAATATGAACATAGATAGAAATTTGGTTTACAAAACAAACTATTAGAAGTCAGATCTGGCAATATGTAGAAAGTGGTTTTATTATAGGGATGGCAGTGTTGGTTCAGCATTGGAAGATCCACCCCTAAAAGTCATCATTTTAACAGAGGAAAAGAAAAAGCCATATGATCCTGTCGCTAGTTGGAGAAAAAAATATTGGGCTAAATTCTACAGCTGTTCATGATAAAAGCTATCAGGAGCCTAGAAGTAGAACAGAGCCTTCTCAACAGATCAAAGACATGTACCCCATACTTCCAGCAAAAAAACCTTATATGAATGGAGGAAATACAATGCTTTCTCCCTAAGGAATAAGGGCAGATATGCCTACTCTTCATCTGTCCATTAAACTTTGAAACATAGGCCTAAACCACAATAGTCTGACAATAAAATGACACAATTATGATAGGATTGGCAAGGTAGAAGTAAAATCTTTATATGTAGGTGAAATAATCATCTACAGAGAAAATACTAAGAAATCTCTAGGAGCTCTTAGAACTTGTATTTGACTTTAGCAGGATTAGAAAACACAGGCTATATATAAAAATTCAGGTCTATGTATACTTGCTATAAATGAAGAATGAGATATTGAAATTTAAAAGTTATGTAGGAGGGCTGGAGATTTAGCTCAGTGGTGCCACCACCTACCTCACAAGTGCAAGGTACCAAGTTCAATCCCCAGTATGCCCCCCCCTCAAATTGACAAAAGTTATGTAGCAGTACAAAGGACCCAGAAAATTAAAAAGAAAAAGAGGAAAAAGTGTTGGAAGATGTTTAGTACCTAATTTTAAGACTTCCTCTAAAGCTACAGTAATTAAGGCAGTGTTGGTGTAAGGAAAGACATATAGGTCATTGGAATAAAACAGAGAATCCAGAAATAGAACCACACATATATGGTCCACTATGTTTTGAAAGATTATTTAACATTAACTTTTTATAGAATATGAACTCAATTGAAGAGCAGAGGAAAAGATAGTGTTTTCAGCAAATGGCACTAGGGCACCTGGTATCTGTATATAAATAATTAACCTCAGCCTTTTATTTCCATGCATTAAAATATCTTGAAAGGATCTATGAACCTAAACATGAAAGGCTAAAACTATAAAATTTTAAGAAGAAATTATAAGGCAAAATGTTTATGAATTTAGGGTAGGCAAGAACTTCCTAGGATACAAAAAACATTATGTATAAAAGAAAAAACTTGATAAAGGAACTTTAGAACTTTAAATGACATCGTTAAAATGAAAAGTAGTCCTTAAACAGACCATATTTACAATGCATATAACCTATGACAGGAAAATATAAAGAACTCTTACAGCTCCTTAATAGACAATCCAATTAAAAACTAGACACAAGAAGATGATAAATAGCCAGTACAGTACAGGGAAAGGTATGCAACACTAGAATCAGAAAAATACTAATCAGTACAATAACAAGATTGAATTATACACTCATTAGGGAGGTGAAGTTAAAAGTTTTTAAAGCCTTGTCATGACTTTTTTTGTTGTTGGATTCTCCCCCTTTGCATTTAATTTGTCAAGCTGAATGGATTCATTCTGCTGGGCTTCCTGGGCTTGTGATCCTCATTGCTTTTTTCTAGCTACTGTCTAAAAATTTTTGGACTGCTGGTTTGGTATTCATGAAGTTCCTAAGGTGCTGTTTATCATGAAAGTATCTTATTTCTCCATCAATTTTGAAAGATACTTTTGCAGGGTACCTTAATCTGGGTTGGAGTCTCTTTTCCTTTAGGGCTTGAAATATGTCACTCCAAGCTCTTCTTTCCTTAAGGGTTTGCATTGAGAAGTCTGCTGTGATTCTGATGTGCTTTCATTCGTATGTGATTTGTTTCTTTTCTCTAACTACTTGTAGAATTGTGTTCTTCTGTTGGGTTTCTGAAATCTTAGCAATTATATGTCTATGTGTAGATTTTTTTTTGATCAAGACTAGCTGGAGTCCTATATGCCTCCCTTATCTGTATGTCAAATTCTTTTCCCCTGCTAGGGAAGTTTTCTGCCATCACTTCCATAAAATTTTTTTTTTGCATCATCTGCTCTCTCTCTTGTTTCTTCATCGACTCCAATCAGTTTTATGTTTTTCTTCTTTGCATCATCTAGCAGCTCCTGAATTGATTTCTCATGGTCCCTTACAATTTTAAAGCATTTTTCCTTTTCCTGGTCACTAATTGCAATCTTATCTTCTATAACTGAAATTTTGTCCTCACATTGGTTCATTCTGCTGCGAAGACTTTCAGTGGAATTTTTAATCTCCTGTAAATCTGTTTGTATCTGTTTTATGGATTCCATTTTTTTCCTAGGTTGGGATTCCATTGTGTTCCTCAGCTCATCTATTTTTTTAAATTTGGGTCCTCTCTAGATTTATTAGTCATGTCTTGCACTATGGGCACAATCTCTGCTGTTTTCTGAGAAATTATTTCTGATTTCATTTTTTCTAGATCCTCTTTTGTTGCCAGTTCAGGGAGTCCAGGTGTTTGAGTATCAGATTGTTGCATCTTGTTTCCCTTTGGGGATGCTATAGGTGATGGGCAAGTCTGTTTTTGAGGCTTGTTTACGTGTCTTCTCATTTCCACGGGGTGGGGGAGGGGCTTCTACTGGTGCTGTCGTGGCTCACCTCCTCTGCCCTGTGAGTGGTGGAATGGTAGCCGTGGAGCCTCCTCTTGAGAGCTGGGATTGGCGCACCTCTTCTCTGGGAGCAGTGGAATGGCTGCTGGGGGCCTCTTCCTGGGCCCTGGGATTGACTCACCTCCTTTGCTCTGGGAGCAGTGTGTTCATCTAGCACCTTCTACAACTGAGAAGGAGGCACATTGCCTTGAGGCTGTAACTGGACTTTGGAGGCAATGCATTTATCATTTGGGTTTGTTACTCTAGCCCATTTACCAAATGACTGAGATGGGTTATTGTTTTGTGTGGAGCTGAAAACAAAAGAACGCTTTTCAACAGGGCCAGGCTGCTATACAGGCTTCTCTACCACTTGAAACAAACAATCAAGCAGATACAGTAACACTTGAGGTTTCAGTGGCAGATAAAGGTGCTATTTAGGGCCTCCAGCATGGTACCATATTGCATCACAGTGCAGGCCTTTAGGATTTTGGAGAAAGGCTGTACTGTCATCTGCACAAAACTACTTTCTCTTTGACACAAACCTCCTGGCCTGCCATTGAGACTTGATAAAAGTGAACAGTTCACCATGGGACACCACATAACTTTGTAAAATGAACTGTCCATTATGAACTGGGTGGAATCTAATTCACCACAACATAAACTTGGACCTGCACAGCAAGAGCCCATCATCAAATGGAGTGGTATATATGTCAGCAAGCCTGGGTAGATCTTGAAGTCACAAGCAAGTTGCAAGAAGTTTTCCAAATGGCCATGTTTTATACTCCTGCTATTTTTCCTTCTGCCCTGCAACATACACTTCATGGGATGTATTCTATGATCAGTCATCAGGAAGGGAGGACTAGGTCCTGGCTTACAGGTGGTTCTGCACAGTATTCAGGCACCATCCAAAGTGTTCTGCTTCAGTACCACACCCCTTTCCAGGACATCCATGAAAGACAGCAGTGAAAGGAAATCCTGACAGTAAGAAGAACTTTGGGAAGTTCACTAGGTCATATATTTTGCTAGAAAGCAAAAAAGGTCAAGTGTGTAGATATATGCCAATTGATGGAGTGCAGCCAATTATCTGGCCAGATGGTCAGGGATATTGAAAGGATGTGACTGGAAAATTGATGACAAAGACATCTGGGGAGAACTATATGGATGGAAATCTCCATATGGCTGAAGGTTCTAAAGATATTTGTTTTTCATATAAATGATCACCAAATTCAACAGAAGAAGACTTTGACAAAGCAGATAGGATGACTCTTTCTGTGAATAGCAGTCAACTTTTTGCCTTAACCATCCCTCTCATTTCTCAATGGGCTCATGAACAAAGTTATCATGTTGGTAGGGCTCAAAGACATAGCCTTTTCCTCACCAAGGCTGACCAAAGCCAAAACCACTGCTGAATAGCTATTATGTCAGCTGCAAAGACCAACACTGAGTCTCTGGCATAGCACTGTTCTTTGGAGTGATCAGCCTGCAACATGCTGGCAGGTTGGTTATACTGGTTCACTTTAATCAAGAAAAGGGCAGTGCTTTGTCTTTAATTAACTAAACACTTATTCTAGGTATGGATTTGCCTTCCTTCCACATAATGCTTTGGCCATAACTGCCAACCATAACTTTACAGAATGGCTCATCCACCACCAAGGCATTGCTCAGAGCATTGCTTCTGATCAAGGAACATACTTCATGGCCAAAGAAAAGAAGGATGGCAGTGGGCTCATGTTCATGCTCACTGGTCTTACCCTGATCCCCACCACTGAGAACCAGTTGGATTGTTAGAAAGATTTGATGTCCTAGAGAAGAAACAATTATAGTGCCATCTGATTGGTAATACTTTGTAAGGTTAAGGCAAAGTTCTCCAGAAGGCTGTTTATGCTTTCTGTCAGCCTCCACTATATGATACTATTTCTCCCACAGCCAAGATTCACAGGTACGAGGCAATGGAAGTGGGAATGGTACCATTAAAATTACTCCTAATGACTCACTTGCAAAATTTTCACTTCCTGATCTAAAGACATTGTACTGATGTAGCCTAGAAGTCTTAGTTCCAGAGGGGTAAGGCTTGTTATAGGAGGCGTGAAAATGATTCCATTGAGCTTAAAGCTAAGAAGTTTGCCTAGTCATTCTGGGATCCACACATGTCTAACTGAACAAGCTATGGTGTTGTGATGTTGCTGAGTGTGATTGATGCTAAGGGAAATTGGACTACTATTCCTTAATAAAGTAAAAAGAATATATTTGAATTGCAGGAGATCCCATAACATATCTCTTAGTATTAGCTTGCCCTGTTGTTAAGGTCAATGTGAAACTATGACAACCCAATCCAAGCAGGATGAGAATTGGCCCAGAATCTTCAGTGATGTTTCACTGTACTAAGTAAAGAACAAGACCTGCTGAGGTGCTTGCTGAAGGCCAAGAGAATACAAAATGAGAAATAGAAGGAGAAATATAAATACTAGCTACAACCATGTGACCAGCTACAGAAACAAGGATGGTAATATCAATTAATTTTTTTTTTTACCAGAGAGATTTTAATGCTTTTCTATGATTACTGCTGATGGCCAAAAATGTAGACAGTACCATGGCTGCCTGTTTAGCACCTAGTAAATCTCTTTAACAATTTTCAATAGTTTTCTTTTTTTTTGAATGAATGAATTTATTCTTATATTGGAAACCCTTGCCTTGATGTGAAGAAATTATTTTCAAGCCTTTCCAAGCGTTTACTATCTCTATCTAAATCACTTGCTCACATAAGATGCCAGTGGAGGGGGTTTGGCACACAGAACACCAGGGATCCAAGCAGAGGGCATCAGTGACAGGACCTTCAATTGTCCAATTGATTATTTCTCTATTTTATGAATATTCTCATGAATATATATGCACATGTAATAAACAAGTATCTTTGTTTTCTTTCTTTGTACCATAGCATTGATTGACTTAATACTAGTATTTAATGTTATATCTACATTATAATAGTTAAGTTATGGAATCTCAGGAAAAGTATAATCATCCCCCAAAGAAAAACTTTGCCTTTTATTCAGGAAGGAAATTTGTGTTTCTGTGGGTATGCAGAATAGGTTTTTTTTTTTTTTTTTTTGGTACCAGGGATTGAACTCTGATCCTTGAGCTTGCACTGCAGGTGGCCAAACCACTGAGCTAAGTCCCCGGCCCCATGGACTAGTTTTATCATGTTAGGCATAAGTAAGGCCTTGCTGTTGTACTGGAGCTTACACATGGTTTCAGAAGATGTGTTTGGTCATCAGGTTGATAAGGGGTGAGTTGTGGCCAAGTGTGCAGAGAGTCCTTCTCAAAAGTGTTGTCACTGTGTGGCAATTCAGGTATTGATTCCTAACAAGGCAGGACTTTTGAGTGAGGATTTGCACTGGCTGACTCCTCTGGTCTCTGTGTCCCTGGGTGCCCAATATCCAAAGCTCCTCATTAGAAGAGCTACCTCACTGTTATTCTAACCCCAGGAGGACACATTCTTAAAGACAAAGACCATGCAGGAGGAGAAATCAGGATGGATAATTTCCTGGCCTCTGCAGGCCATGTTTGCATGAGTCAGTTTTCTACATTATTTATGCTCATCTGAATTTTTCAGACATTCTACACAGAACACAGACTTTTCTAAAATGTCTAGTGTTTCTTTTTATTTATAGATGAAGGCTTGACTCTTCCATGATATGAGGAAGTATATATCCTATTGAAAGTGGAAAGAATTATACATGGGTGTATAAATAATGAAATTATAAATGTTAAAGTTTATTAAAATGCAAACACTTGGGGTGCCTTTTCCTATGTGGCATTGATGCTGATTGAACCTTAATTTTTTTATTTACCAGAGAGATTTTAATACTTTTCTATGATTACTGCTGATGGCCAAAAATGTAGACAGTACCATGGCTGCCTGTTTAGCACCTGGTAAATCCCTTTAACAATTTTCAATAGTTTTCTCTTTTTTTGAATGAATGAATTTATTCTTATATTGGAAACCCTTGCCTTGATGTGAAGAAATTATTTTCAAGCCTTTCCAAGCATTTACTACCTCTATCTAAATCACTTGCTCACATAAGATACCAGCAGAGGGGGTTTGGCACACAGAACACCAGGGATCCAAGCAGAAGGCATGGGTGACAGGACTTCCAATTCATTTGCCTGGTGGCCTGGAGCAAACCGTGCTGTGACAACCATTGCCGGTGCAGTGTTTGGACTGAGGTGGGGCTTGAAGATATTTGTGTCTAATGTAAGATTCACTTCCCCAGCAAATGTTTCCTGAATGGCTACTGTGTGCTAGGTACTCTTCTAAGCCTTAGGGATATTGCTGTGAACGGAAGTCTAAAATTCCTTAAGTTGAGAGGCAGTTTTGGAATAGGTAGGTTAGACTAGAGAGGCTTGTTCCCCTTTCCCTCCACTTTCCCAGCTAGCATAGTATTTTCTACATAGAAAATGCAATTTGATCAATGATCTCAAATCAGTTCATAGCTATTAAGGCTTCCTCTTTCCACAACCACTACTCTGATGTGGGAAGTGAAAACCAATGCTCTTTCCACACTCCATCTTGTCTGCATTGCTTCCTTCCTGCCTTCTACACTTCCAGACTTTTGGGGAGGGCCAGGAGCACGTTGGGGTGGTATTCTATGGGCAGGTGATAATGACTTTTGCAGTTTGCAAGTGGCAATTGAAGTTGGTAATTTTAAAAGTGACCCTGCAGATTTTTTTTGGATTGGTTTATTAATAACTCTTTAGTTCTAGAGTGTAGAGCTATGCAAAATCAGAAACAAGAAAAACGAGTCACCATCCAAAGGAAAATGGTGCAGACAGCCAAGGCTGGCGGGGGCCCTGTTTGACCACAGAATAAGTACATTGTGTGATACTGAGTGTTGCAGTGAATTTTTTTTGTATCTCAAGTGCATTTTGGCACCTTACTATACAGCTCTGTAGACCCAGGATATGCAAATCAAGTGTTTCACCACATGTATGAGTGGCATGGCATGATCTCCTAATGCTAAGTGGAAGCTGATTTAATGAAGTCACCAAAACTATTGCTATATATGTAATCAGTGAAAGGTGACTTCCCCACCTTTTTCCTTTGCATTGTTAGGTGAATTCGTTATATCTTTTTTTTTTCCTTGAGATAGGGTCTCACCATACAGCTCAGCCTGGCCTGGAACTCAAAGTGATCCTCCTGCCTCAACCTCCCAAGTGCTGGGATTACAGGCATGTGCTACGACACCCAGCAGAATTAGTTATATTTTAAATTACTATTGTCTAACTGTCTCTGCCCAGACACATGGCCCCTAATTGCTCCTAGTAGAGCCTAGGCATCCTTAACACAACTGGGCCAAAGGGGAATTCCTGCTTTTCCCCACAGCAGTGGATGGCAGCAGTGGGACATCTTTGGTTCATCTGTATTGCCGGCTTACATTTTTGTTGGGCTCTTTTAAGAGACACAGCCCTACAACAGAGTGTAGGAGACCCCGGACTCCTTATTCAAAGTACTTCCTGCTACAACGCCTCAGCATGGGAATCCATCACGTCCACTCCTTGGAATCCACTGCATCGGTTTCCTCCTGCCCCCTCCACACAGTCCACCCCTTACACAGCAGCCACCCAGACAGCCTTAAAGTTCATCGCTCTCCACTATGCTAGAAGAGCATGAATACACCATTGTGCTTTCTGTGGAGGAAAAGGCAGAAAAAATGTCAAGTCCTTTACTGGTGAGAGATCCATAGTGACTGTGGCTTGGCCGGATGGGCATGGGCGGTGGGATCTGCTGGTGCCACTGAGCATATATATCCAGCCTACCAGTGCACGACACTATGCCAGCCTCATTCTTGGCTGACAATGTGTACCAGCCAGTATCTGATTTCTTGGCTGGCTGAATGAGGAGACAGACATACCCTGTTGTGTCCTGGTGCATACTGACCCTCTCTCTGGTGAAGGGGATGGTCTCGTTGTCCTTCTTCCAGTAGAACATGGGTGGGGGCATGCCAATCACGGGGCACTCCAGCCTCACAGGGTGGCCCTCGGGGATGTCCCTGTTGTGCAGTTTCTCCAGGATCACAGGAGCTTTCTTCACCTCTTTGGCTGAACAAGAGAAGGACCTCACCTGTGGCCTCTTAGTGAGCCACAGCCTTGAGAAATCTCCATAAATGGTTTAAAAAGCAAGGGGTCACCATCTACCTCTACACATCCTGAGCAAAACGACCCTTGGGTCACACATGTGTGATACAGGCGCTCTCAATAGTTTTCTTTAACTAAGGAGGCTGGTTGAATATTTGGTTCTTCATTTTTAAATGAGATGTTAATTTATTTGAAAATGAAACAGAAAGCAATAGTGCACAATGTGCATATAATATCCTCAGCACAACTAGTCAGTTTTCATTATTTCATTACAGGAGATGGTGCTCCCTCTTAGCACTGATTTTAAACCTTTTGTATTTAAAGACATCCATATTGTGCTTATGAAATTATTTTGCCACATTTACACGTTTTCTACACTTTCTGGGATCTGCAGTACAGCCAGCAGGTAGAGTGATTAGTGACATTCACTAAGTCCTGGGTCCAGTATTCAGCATTGCAGTACATACATACATATATACATATCCATCCAAGCACAGAACTGACTCTAGTTGTATATAAAGTCACAAAGAGAAAGAAGGGTGGAAATATCATTGTCACAACATAGACACTACCAAACTATGGATAGTAGGACACAGTCAAAGGACCACTAACAATTACATAGACACTGTATCATATTCTTATCTGTATCATATTCTTATGATATCATATCATATCACTGTCACACCAAGGTAGGGGAAAATTATACTGTCCAAGTCAGAAATACACATACACAGCTGGGTTTGGGTGGTGCAAGCCACTAATCCTAACTGTTCAGAAGGCTGAGGCAGGAAAATTCCAAGCCCAAGCCTACCCCAGGTAAATTAGAGAGACCCTGTATCAAAAATTTTAAAAGGTTGGAGGGTATAGCTCAATGGCAGAGGACCTGGATAGCTGGTCCAAGGCCCTGAGTCCAATATCCAGAGCTCCAATGAAAGAGTAAATAAACTCTTGATATAAGAATACATAATGTACAATGTTTACTATTTTAAATTTGTGATGAGATGACCTTGAGATGATTTTCCTCAATATCTTTTTTTTCAATACTGGAGATTGAATTCAGTGCCTCACACATCTTAGATAAGCACTTCTACAACATCTTAACCTTATTGACATTAAAAATAGGAAGTGGAAAAATGTATAAATGTATCAATGGCCTTGTAAAACAAGGTCCATTTTTTCAGTAGTTAACAAAACATGATATTGAAGAAATATGATAAAATAATGCTGGTTACAAAACCAAAAAAGATATAAATATGGCTTCCTGTGTGGGTCCTATGGGCTCATTTCTGAGGGTAAGAAAAGATGCCTCTTTCTTTATACTGAGGATTATATGTTTTAGGAGACTAGGTGTGAAATGGCAGAGATTGAGCATCTTTATTTGAGAAATTTGGGTGAATTTATGAGTGTTGCATTGCCTGCACTCAGACCATCAACTTGGAGCACCTCAAAGCTTGAGACAATCTTCCAAGGAAGAACTTAACAAAGCTCACTATTGGCTTGCTGGATGGATTTGAAATGTTCTCCATCTCATCTAGTATCAGAAATCAATATACTGAGTTCAGGGTAGAACCAGTCCAGTGATGAGTTAAGGCAACTGGAAACCTGAGGTTTAGAAATCAAAGCAAAGGCTGGTTGGCTGAACCTCAGAAAAAATAGGGGAGGAGAAGAATTGAGGAGCACAAGCAAAAAGATTTCTTTTTGGGAGCTTTTTGCAAAGGGAGAAGAGAATGACACTGGCTGGAGCAGGATGAGAGGTTCAAATAAAGATTTGTTTTACTTTTTCAAAGAAGTTTATATATATTGACTACTACTGGCCAAGGTCTAATTAAATAAATAGTTGTGCAGAAGACAGGAGAATTTACAGAGCTGTGGAAAAGAGTAAATGAGTTCAATGTACAAATAAGAGCATTGGTCTAGATTAAGTACATATAGAGCTGAACACAGATCTCTTATGGAAAAACAAATTAAATCACCTTAGAAACAAAAAGAAACTTAAAGTTACCAATAACATAACCATCATTGGAACATCACAAAACCCAAAGGGTTTGTTTGATACAGTCATTTTTCCAAGCATTTGTGAGACTCTGTTTCAGGGACAAATGATATAATCTAATATAGTGTTAATTTTAGTGATGAGGAAACAGTGCATGGAGAGTTGACAAAAATTGTCTAAAGACATGTAGCTACTGTATACCAAAGGAAGAATTCAAACAAATGGTCTGGTTATACAATTCCCATTCTTCGTATTACATCTCTAGTCTCGTGTGTTCAAAGTCACTGGTCAGGCTTTCTAAATCACTCATTGTCTAGTTCTCTATGGCATGGTCTAGTAGTATAAGTACCTAGCACATTAAGGGAAAGGTGTTATTTTATAAATAAGTCTCCTTAGAGCCCCTATCATGTCCTTGTTTCTCAGGCTGTAGATAAAGGGGTTCATCATGGGGGTGACCACAGTATACATCACTGAGGCTACTGCACTCTTTCTGGAGGAATGAGTACCTGTAGAACTGAGGTATACACCAAAACCTGTCCCATAGAACAAGGAAACAACAATTAAGTGTGACCCACAGATGGAGAAGACTTTATACTTTCTACCAGCTGATGGAATTTTCAGGACAGAAGAGACAATTTGAGTGTAAGAGAAAATTATCCCAGAGAGAGGAACAGCACCCAACAGGCCTGTCACCAAATACACCAGGATATTATTGATGAGGATATCAGAACAGGCAAGCTTGAGAAGATGAGCCAGTTCACAGAAAAAGTGGGGAATCTCCAGGTTAGTGCAGAAAGAGAGCCTCAGTGCCATGGAGGTGTGGAGTAGGGCATCAAGGACACTGATGAGGAAGGAAAGCAAAACCAGCAGCCTGCAGAGTTTGGGTTTCATGATGACATTGTACCTTAGGGGATGACAGATGGCCACAAAGCGGTCATACCCCATAGTTACCAGAATTCCATTTTCTAATCCAAGAAAAACCAAGGCAAAACAGATTTGGGTGAGGCAGCCAGTATAACTGATGGATTTACTATGCACCTGGATGTTCACCAGCATTTTTGGAATGGTGGTGGTGGTGAAACAGATGTCCACAAAGGACAGACTGGAGAGGAAGAAGTACATAGGGGTGTGCAGGTGGGAGTCTGAGATGATAACCATGGTGATGACAAGATTCCCAAGCACTGTGACCAGGTACATGGACAGGAAAAGTGCAAAGAGTACAGGCTGCAGGTCTGGATCTTCTGAGAGTCCCAGGAGAAAGAACTCTGTAGTTTCTGAGAAGTTTCCTGGGTTCATTTTTTTCATGAGTCTGAGAGAAAAGATGGGAGTGATAAGGAAACAAATAGTGCCTGAAACCTCCTCAAGCTTGTCTATATTTTGAGACAAAATCAGCTACAGACTTTTCCTCCCACTTAACTTTTCCCGCTCTCCTTCACTCATCTTTTGTTGCCCTCAATATTTCTCCCATCCAATTTTTTCTCTATATTTCATTTTAAATCTACACATAATTACACATACATATGAGGTATAAAGGTTTCTTTTGAAGCATGTACACATTGTATAATTATCAAAATATTCATTTTAATAACATTGACTAATCAGGAATGTAGCACATCCACCAAATCATCCGTTCATACTTTCTCTTCAAGGTGAGCATTTCAAAACCCTATCTTCCAGCTATTTGAAAATGCGTATTTCACTTTTGTTAACTATAACAAAAATGATTTTATTTTCCACCTGTTATATTTCAAGTAGAGCCACTTATAAAGAATAAAACACAAAGGAAAGCATTTCTCCTCCCTGAGCATGTCTTCACAAATATTATTCTAGAATAATATTGTCAAGGCTGTATAGTAGAGTTTGGGATAACACAATATTTAGGCCAAATTCTGCCTGCTTGATTTTGTAAGTAAAGGGTTACTGGGACACATTCACTCCTTTATGTATTTTCTATAGTTGCTTATGGGCTACAAAAATATTGTTCAGCACTTGTCACAAAGATAATATGGTCACAAAACCCAAACTTGTTGCTATCTGGATTTTCACTGAAAAATTCTGACTCCTGATTGTCCAGAAGCTCAAGTAGGCTTAACATCATTATTTCTTAGGTATCCTCCAGTAATTTCAAGTGAAAATGCATAACATATTATCAGCTTATCTTTTTCTACTAATAATGATTGCATGCATCCATTATTTCATTGAGAGTTAAAAATGCTAACATTTGACTTGAGTACAGATTGAAAAGGGAGAGAGGTGAATGATTACTTGCAAAAGTGCTTAATTATTAACAGTAGTTGATATAATTACTCTCCATAGATACATTTAGAGAAATATATTTGCTCTTTTCTTTTCCTTTTAGGGGAATCCCCTTTTTTGTAGTTCTTTCCTATAATTTTCCCTTTCTCATAATTTGTGCTAATACTTTTCATCTAAGTTCATAACTCTCCCCTTTTTTAATTTATCTCAACCTAGATTTCATGTTCATACAATTAGGAAAGGAAATGTTAAGAGTCCACCCTGGATCATGCCCACCCTCCTCTCATTTCTGGTTCAGCCCTCTCAGTCTCTGGTTCAGGTATGATGGAGACTCAGCTCTGATCCCTGGTGAAGTCCTATGTGGACCAGCACAGGAATTGCTTTAAGTCTCTCATATACTCTGTGAATTTTTCAGATTCATAAGAAATGAATCTTGGCATCCCAGAATAGACAATGAAGAATCAGTCTGATGAAGGCCCGTTGTAGAGTATCTCACCATCCCTCATAGAATCTTTACTAGAATCTGTGGGCAAATGTACAGAATGAAAAATTCACAACCTGATGAGGGGTGATAAGGAATTTGCTGGTACATTTCTAGGATTCAATAACTTTCTCAAAATGTTGCTTGAAGTTGTTAGTGAATTTGAAGGCACATAAGAAGGGAAGATTGCTAAATAAGATCAGTCTTTGCTAAATGGAAATAATATAACAATGCTGGTCCTTGGAGAAGATCTGAAAGTATTATTGAACTTCCTTATGTTAGATTCTGATTTGTCCTATACTTACAACAAAATAGGGGTTTTTTAATTTAAATTTTAACATTAAGATCTCATAAAGCTAAGATTTCAATGAAGGAAAATGCTTTGGAGATGTATTGTATGCCAATTGATGTCAATTAAGCATGCTTATTTTGGAAAAAGAAGAAAATTATTTTTTACTCAATACTTAAAAACGGTATTTAAACTTAAAAGAAATAGCATATTCTGGCAATGTCAAAGCATCTGCCTCTTGGTCTTACTAAGAGTGAATTTCTGTCATAATGTCCCAAGAGACAGGATAAAATACCAGTACCACCATAAGTGCTATTGAATGAAGGGAGAACAACTTTAATCTATTTGGAACCTAGGTCTTTAAGCATGTTAGGCAAGTGCTCTACTAGTGAACTATATCCCAACCCTTTTTATTTTTAATTTCAGACAGGTTCTTGCTAAGTTGCTCAGTTTGGCCTCAAACTTGCCATCCACCTATCTCAGTGATCTGTGTGGCCTGGATTACAGGCATAGTGAGCCACCATGTGTCATAAATTAATGCAGATTACTTTCCTTGGAGAGAGGCAGGTGATGAGAGGAGAATCAGTCCTTGAACATGAGATGTGGACTAAGACAGGTACAAATCCTATCATGAGTTCCCCAACTGTAACATGGATCTGCAACATAGGGAGGTTTCTGAAACTACGAGCAGATTCAATCATCTCATTTATGTAGTGGAAGTGCTATGAAAATGTACAGAGATATTGCCAAGAAGAAACATAGATGAAAAGTGCTAAGTGCAGGGCTTGGCATACAGAGCCCTATAAATATTTTCCTATCAGTTTGTGTTCAGCTGTGGACAAGGCTGGATGTTTTTGTGGAATGTTGAGGATGACAGAGAAAGGAGGAAAGAGAGACATAGAACACTCCAGGAACAATATTACAAGGCTGAGCCAAGCAGAGACTTGCTCAAAACACCAGGGGAAACCCTGCCAGGACAATGAAGAAGGGGGAAAAAAATTAAACTATGTCAGTACAGGAATAGATGGACTATGGCTCAGCAAGGTAATGACATGTTATTTTAATACTATTTTAATAAAACTTAGTATACTTATGTTTTAATATTTATCAGCTAAACATTGTACATTTAAGTTGGTGGTAGATGTATAAAATTACACTAAACAAATATTAAAACACTACATCAGTATGTAATTTATGTGATATTAATATTCCTTAAAATAATTATTTTTCATTTTCAAAATTTTATCAGTGCATATTAGATACACAATTTAATCTTAACTTGTAAGTAAAAGCATGTAACATTTTGATTATTGTCTTCCTTTTGCTTTCCTGTCATCTCTCCTTTTTCTATTATTCTTTTTATAAAGCTCTTCTTCAATTATTTGAGAAGTATAAAGAATGAAGCTGAAGGGCTTAGCCATATCACCCACAATGCTCAAAATCAAATCCAAATATTTGGATACATTTGTTTTATATTTTTAAAGTAAAGGCCAGGTATTTAGCTCAGTGATTCCAGTGCCTGCCACACAAGTGCGAGGTCAGGAGTTCGATCCCTGGTACCAAAAGTAAAAATAAAGCTCTGCAGATGTCTTTTGTACATTGGTGTACTCCCACATTATTTCAATACTGACCTCCACTCCCCAAGGTAACTGTGAGACTGAACTTTTCATGAAGAATTCTCCTGTATGGCCTCATAAACATTATGATAGAACCACAAAAAACCTGTGTTTATGGAACTTTCTTTAACACATGTGGATGTTGGTTATAAATGACATTATGCTGTGTTTTTATTTCAACAACTGTAATTTTTTTAGGTGGACACTGTATTTCCTATGTTTCTTAATATTGATTTCAGCCACCATACGTTAATGTCAACACATATTCTTGTGTGATTGGGAATTTGTATTAGCCATAAATTACTTTTACCTACTACATTCACACATAACAATAGTGTTATACTAAACATGGTGAATTTTAATGAAATTACAGGGTGAGGGCTCCTGGAATAGTAGGGAGGGGCATAAAGTAGTAGCATAAAGATTTCTTGTCTCTGTTTGGAATTCTTTATTATTTTTAAATGAGATACATTAATTAAATTTTAATAAAAATGTCTGTGGCTATCTAGCAGAATTAATGATTAAATCTGGAAGGTAGATTAATAATTGTGTTTTTCTGCACACTGTGCACTTTGATTGTTTTAATATATTTCATAATATTTTGTTTGGAATTCAAAAAGAGAAGGAGTGGAAAGGTAACTCCTTGATATTCTGTGGATTTAACCTTCTCTTCTGGTGTCCTCTCAGTCAGGTGTTAGTGTGCAGTTGCACACTAGGGAGACTGAGGTAATAGGGTTGTGTTTAATTTGAAATAGCTGGAGGGGAATAACAATTTCTCACCACAAAGAAATTTTAAATGTAGGAGGCCATGGACACTCTAATTATCCTGATTTGTAACAACAGGATTACATGTATTGAATTTTTATATTGTAAGCCATAAATATATACTATTGATATGCATAAACAAAAATATTTTTCAAAGAAAGAAGAGCACTTGAATTCTGTGAAGGTGAAAACTGGATTCAAAAATGGTTAAACTGAAAAGGGACATACAAAATAAAGACAAACAGAGAAAAGAATTAGAAGGAGATGTAAGCAAATGTAAGGAAGGAAGGGAGGAAGAAGGGAGGGAGAAAAGGAAGCAGGAAGGAAGGAAAGAAGGAAGACATTAAGCCAGGAAGGAAGGAAAGAAGGGAGGAAGGAAGGAAGGGAGGGAGGGAGGGAGGGAGGGAGGGAGGAAGGAAGGGAACAAGGGAGGGAGGGAAAAGACAGACAAAGTTACTTCAATATCTTACTGTAATTTTTGGAAGAACTTCAGAATACTTGGAAGATATCAGCTAGGTGTTATGAATCTGTTCACTGGATCTTGAGAGATGATGCTGGAAAATAGATCATCAGGAAGGGCAGATGGACCAATGGGCAGTGAGCTTCTGGGTGAGAGTTCTCATCTCTGGAAGCAGGTTCAAGTGTGTTTCCTGACCTGAGCCCTGTTGCTGATAAGGTGGTCACAGGCTGACTATTTTCAGTGTCTGTAGCCTTGTGGGCTCAATTAGCACAGCTCCTCATTAGCCAGAGGCTCATTCTCATTTATCCTCCAAGGCAGCTAAGAGCCTTCAGGTATAGATCATAGAAGGGCAGAACTCTTGGTGACTGATTTCCTGAACCTGAGAGTACAGGTACATACCATTCTCTTCCTGCCACATCTCCTTTTGCTTCCAGGGATCTCAGTCTTGGATGCAGGCTCTGACCTCTAGACAGTGGGAGGGATCCTCCTTAGTTTAAAATCCCAGTTCATTCTGAAGTAGAGATGATCACTAAAGCACTCGTTTTAAAAATTAAAAGAAAAGAAAAAATACATGGAAAGAAAAGAAAAAATTTATACTAATCATCATAGTCAAGAGGAAAAAAGCAGATATTGTAGTATGTATGCAAGATAATGAGAGTTTAAGTTGATGCAACTGCTTTGGAGCATTGTATGGTGGTATTTAATAAATGTGCCCATATCTATTCCCTAAGATATAAATATTGGACTCCTAAAGATGCAAAATTGTGCACTTAACAGCCTGCAGGAGAATCCCTTTTGCAGTGCTACTGAGCAAATATTCTAGCTCTAGCCAGGCATTGTGGTACACATTTGTAATTCCAGTTCATGGAAGTCTGAAGTAGGAGGATCAGCAATTTGAGGCCAGCTTGGGATACACAGTGACATCATTTCTCAGAAAACTAAAAAAATTTAAAAATAAAAATACAATCCCAGCTGGAGACAGCTCACTACCCAAACAAACAAATAAATTGTGCATACTCACAGAGTAGAAATGGATGGGATAATGGGAATAAACATTTGCTTAATGGAATAAAGTATGGGAGTATCACAAATATAATGTTGACCAGAAGAATTTGGGCATAAGTAATTCAATATGATATTCCATATAAAATGCATGCAACTCTGCAAATATACTAGAATGACACAGGTTTGCATTTTAAATTTGCCAGTGTTGCAGCAGGTAACTTACAAAACCATTAAAAAGCCTGGGATACACATCATAGTTACATTCAGTAGCAGAAATCAGAGAATTATTTACTAAAGATGGGTTCTGAGGAGTTGTTCATGGCTACTGATTGTGCCTTTTATCTTTACCAATGTTCAACAGTACACGTAGTTAATTCTGTCTTGGAAAACCATAGAGAACTGCAAGATTCTGAACATATAGTAAAGGAAAGCACCGGTGTGTTGTAAAACATTACAGAATTCCGTGGAAAATTAAACCATTCACAGTCTTGGTATGATGATTCATTACAAACTATTATTGTCATTATTATTATTATTATCATCATTTAGTTAATGCACTAGTCTAATGAAACCCACAATCTTGCACATGTTAACCAAAAGCTTTACCACTGAGCCACATTCCTAGCCCTATTAGAGAACTTTCCACAAAACAAGACCTATAAAATTTATAAATATATAGGATTATAAACATAAATTAAAGATTTACCTAATAAAAAATATATCCATGAAACAATCATCCATATCTCCTTCAATATGTAAATACTTATTAAAAGGTAGTAGCAAAATGAGATGAGGAATCTATGAACACATGAAGATGATATGAGAAAAGGAAGAAAAGAGAGTATCAGGAGGCCAAGGGAAGTATAACATGATCAAGATTCAATATGAAAACATACAGAAAAAGAAGGGGGTCAAGGGGGAGGGAGGGATGGGAGAAATGATAAAACAAGGAAATAAGATGTGTTATGTACATGTACCCATAATTGAAAATGAATACAAGCATTACATACTTACTATACATACGTACTAATAAACTAAAAATATAATAAACATGATTTGATGAGTATATGTAGCAATTCTCCAAGATGAATATAATTATGTTTTGCAAAGCTGTACCAACAATAACAGTGTTGAAAACCTGATTGTCTGTGAGGTATACTTGTTCATAATTGTAGTTAGTTGGAAGTAAAAGAATCAATATGTCTTCCACAACACATATATACAGACCAAAAAGAAATAAATAAATAAAACATGTTCAAAACATGGTAGCTTCAAAGTTTGCTGTTTATATTTCTCAAACAGAGAGCAATTCATACAGATATTTAAAGTTATTTCACATAAATTTTGACAGATGAAAAATATATAAATGATATCTGATGCAGGCATTTGAGAACTTGGGGTTTCTCCATGTTAACATATTTCTTCTTAAACAGGAGAGAGTGCAGATGACATAAAAAAAACTCTTCACAGAAATAATGGCAGAAAACTTCCCAAGCAGGAGGAAAGAACTCCACATACAGATAAGTGAGGCATATAGGACTCCAAATAGCCTTGATCAAAAAAAATCTACACATAGGCATATAATTGTTAAGATTCCAGAAACACAACAGAAGAACAAAGTTCTCCAAGCAGTTGGAGAAAAGAAACAAATCACATACAAAGGAAAGCCCATCAGAATCACAGAAGACTCCTAAACACAAACCATCAAGGCAAGAAGAGCTTGGAGTGACATATTCCAAGCCCTAAAAGAAAACAGCCTCCAACCAAGATTGATGTACCCTGCAAAACTATCTTTCAAAATGGATGGAGAAATAAGATACTTTCATGAAAAAGAGCAACGTAGGAACTTCGTAAATACCAAACCAGCACTCCAAAGAATTTTACCCAATATCCTAGGAACAGACATTGAGGATCACAACCCCAGGAAGCAAAGCAGAATGAACCCATCTGGCATGACAAGAAATTAAATGTAAAGGGGGAGAACCCAACAAAAAGAAAAAGTCATGGCCATGACAAGTCAATACATTTCAGGTATAACCATCAACGGTAATGGTCTCAATTTACCAATCAAAAGAAACAGACTGGCAGAATGGGTCAAGAAGCAAAATCCAACAATATGCTGGGTACATGAAACACTTAATTCAAAAGGAAACTGATAGACTGAAAGTTAAAGGGTAGAAAACAATATTCCATGCGACAGGAACCCGAAAAAAAGCAGGAGTAGCTATACTCTTTGCAAATCAAGTAGATTTCAAACCAGCACTGATTAAGAGAGACAAAGAAGGACACTACATCCTTGGAAAGGGAAGAATCCAAGAGGAAGAGATGAAAATCATAAGTATCTATGCACCAAACACTAGTGCACCCAACTATATGAAACAAATACTAACAGACTGGAAAAGTCCTATATGCACTAATACAATTGTAGTGGGGTACCTCAACACCCCACTGTCACAAATAGATAGATCAACTAGACTAAAAATAAGTAATGAAATACTAGAACTCAAATGAACTATTGAACAAATGAAATTAACAGATGTTTACAGAGTATTCCACCCAACAAACTCAGAATACACATTCGTGTCAGCAGCATGTGGGTCATTCTCCAAAATAGACCACATACTGACACATAGAACATGTTTAAGTATGTGCAAAGGAATTGAAGTTATCCCCTGTATATTATCAGACCAGAGTGCAAAGAAATAGGATATTCATAGCAAAAGAAACTGGAAAAATTTCATAAAAACATGGAAATTGAACAACACACTTCTGAATAACCAATGGGTCACAGAGGAAATTAAAGAAGAAATCAGACAGTTCCTTCAATTAATGACAATGGTAATACAACATATCAGAATCTATGGAGCACAATGAAAGCAGTCTTATGAGGGAAACTCATAGCAGTGAATATGCATATTAGGAAAAAAGAACTAGCCCAATTAAACAATCTGATGCTGCACCTCAAGCTTCTAGAAAAAGAAGTGCAGGACAAACCCAGAGCTCATACAAGGGAGGAAATTATAAAGATCAGAGGAGAAATCAATGCAATGGAGACTAAGAGAACAATACAAAAAATCAATGAAGCCAAGAGTTCGTTCTTCGAAAGAATCAACAAAATTGACAAACCCTTAGCCAACCTTGTCAGAAAAAGGAAAGAAAAGGCCCAAATCCATGGAATTAGGAGTGAAAAGGGTGAAATTACAACAGACCCAGCAGAAATCCAGAGGATCATCAATACCTACTTCCAGAACCTATATGCCAATAAGATAGACAACACAGAAGAAATGGGCAGATTCCTAGGTACATATGAATTTCCAAAGTTGAACAAAGAAGACCTAAAAATTCTGAACAACCCAATATCAACCAATGAAATTGAAAATGTAATTAAAAACTTATCAACTAAGAAAAGCCCGGGCCCTGATGGCTTCACTGCTGAATTCTACAAGACATTTAGAGAGGAACTGCTGCCACTACTGTTTAAACTCTTCAATGAAATTGAAAGGGAAGCAATACTCCCAAATTCATTCCTGGAAGCAAGCATCACCTTGATCCCCAAAGCAGAGAAAGACCCAACCAAAAAGGAGAACTATAGGCCAATCTCACTAATGAACATAGATGCAAAAATCCTTAATAAGATACTGGCAAACAGAATGCAGAAGATCATCAAGAAGATTATAGACCCTGATCAAGTGGGATTCATCCCAGGGATGCAGGGATGGTTCAACATATGCAAATCAATCAATGTAATACACTATATTAATAGAGCCAAGGACAAAAATGATATGATTATTTCCATAGATGCAGAAAAAGCTTTTGACAGAGTCCAACATGCATTTATGATAAAAACCCTACAAATAATTGGAACAGATGGTCTCTACCTCAAACTGATAAAAGCCATCTATCAAACACCAACAACCAATATCATACTAAATGGTGAAAAACTGAAATCTGCCACAGTAAAATCAGGAACAAGACAAGGATGTCTACTATCACCACTCTTGTTCAATATTGTTTGGAAACATTAACCACGGCAATTAGACAAGAGAATGAAATAATAGCAATAAAGATAGGAAAAAAAGAAGTCAAATTGTCATTATTTGCAGATGACATGATACTCTATATAGAATACCCCAAGATCTCCAACAAAAGTCATCTAGAATTAATAACCAAATTTAGTCAAGTAGCTGGTTACAAGATCAACTAACAAAAATCAATAGCTTTCCTATATATGAAGGACAGACTCACTGAGAGAGAAATAGGACAAATAATTCCTTTCACATTAACATCCAAAAAACTGAAATACCTAGTAATCAACCTAATGAAAGAAATCAAAGACCTCTTCTCTGAAAACTACGGGACTCTGAAAAGAGAGATTGAAAATGATATCAGAAAATGGACAGACATCCCCTGCTCCTGGGTAGGAAGGATTAATATAGTGAAAATGGCCATACTTCCCAAACTGCTATATAATTTAATGCCATTCGAATTGACAATCCAGCAGCATACTTCATGGACCTTTAGAAAACAATCCTAAAATTCATTTGGAACAAGAAGAGACCCAGAATAGCAAAAGCAATTCTAAGTAACAGAGACATGGGAGGGGGTATCACAATCCCTAACCTGCAACTCTACTACAAAGCTACTGTGATAAAAACAGCATGGTACTGGCAAAGAAACAGAACTGAGGATGAGTGGCACAGATTGGAAGATGCAGAAACAATGCCAGACACACTCAGCCATCTTATTTCTCATAAAGGAGCCAAGCAACCTCACTGGAGAAAAGATAGCCTCCTTAATAAATGGTGCTGGAAAAATTTTGCTTCAACTTGCCAAAGATTAAAACTAGACCTATATCCCTTGCCATGCACTACACTAAAAATGAAACGGATTAAAGTTCTAAATATTAAAATAGAAACTCTGAACCAGGTGGAACAGAGGTTAGGTAGAACCCTTGAAGACATTGGTGTAGGGAAAGATTTTATGAACAAAACCTCAGTTGCCCATGAATTAGCACAAACAATCAACAAGTGGGATCTCTTCTTATTAAAAAGCTTTTGCACAGCAAGAGAAACCACCAGCAGTGTGAAGAGACAACCCACAATGTGGAAAAAAATCTTCACTTGCTTCTCCTCAAAGGTCTACTATCTCGAATCTATAAAGAACTTAAAAAGATCAGACCTCCCAAATTTAAAGACCCAATCCAAAAATGGCATCTGAAATGAACACACATTTTTTCACACAAAGAAGTAGAAATAGCAAATAAATACATGAAAAAATGTTCATCATCACTAGTCATTCGAGAGATGCAAATGGAAACAATGCTGTGATTCCACTTCACTCCCGAAAGAATGGCTGCTATCATGAAATCAACCAATAACAAATGCTGCCATGGCTGTGGGGAAAGAGGAACCATGCTTCACTGCTGGTGGGAGTGTAGACTGGTGCAAGCACTGTGGAAATCACTATGGAGATACCTCAAAGAACTAGGACTGGAAGTCCCATTTGACCTCACTATTCCACTGCTGGGAATATTCCCCAAAGAATCAAAAGAATCATACCACAGTGATATATATGCACCCATGTTCATAGAAGCACAGTTTGTGATAGCTAAAACTTGGAAACAGCCTAAATGCCCATCAACTTGAGACTGGATAAAGAAAATGTGGTGTTTTTTAATAAAATAGAGTACTACTCTGCCATCAAAAAATGAGAAATTAGAGACATTTATAGCTAAGTGGCTTCAAATTGAGGTGATATTCTTAAGTGAAATAAATAGGACACACATGTATAAATACCAAATAGTTTCTCTGGTGTGAGAATCTGAAAGTGTAAATAAAGGACTAAAATATATAATAGGTAATGTGAAATAGGAAGAAAAGGGGCAAAGGGGAAGGAAGTGGGAGGGCTAGGGGAAAGGATAGAAGGGAATAGGATTAATATGAGAAAATGGAAAAATAGGAACAAAATCTTTGTAAATAGAGAGTAATGGAGGGGTTGAAGGGAGGGCTGGGCAAGGGTGAAAAATAAGAACGAAGAGAGATTATATAAAGGTGCAAATTTCCAATGATGAATGTCATTATATTGTATACCTAAAATGTACCAATGATTAGAATGAATAATCGATAATGCAAAATAGGAAGAAAAGGTCCAAAGGGGTAGAGGTAGTGGGAGGGGTAGGGGAAAGGAAAGAAGGGAAAGGAAAAATGCTGAGAAATGGAAAAAATGGAAATAAAGTCTTTGTAAATAGGGAAGGGTGGAGGGGATGAAGGGAGGGCTAGATATGGGGAAAAAATAAGAACTGAGATGCATTATATAAAGGCACAATTTCCAATGAGAAATGTAATTGTGTTGTATACATCAAATGTAGCAATAAAATAATTTAACAGCAAGATAATCATATTTCTTCTTGTCTCAGCCTTTCTTCACATGCAATAAAATAAGAAATGGGCTAGGTGTGGAATATGATCATACCAAATTGTATTGAGTATTTTCTATTTTCCAGGAATTCTGCTAAGAGACATGCCAAAATTGGACACTACATCAGTAGCATTGAAAGGATCATCCTCAGGCTGCTCATGTTAGCATCACATAAGGTCATGTTAGAAAGCCACATTCATGGCCCACTCCATGTGCTGAAGTGAAGCCCAATCTCTCAGGACTGGAACAATGGAACTGGACCAAAGAACCTTTCCACAAGGTGTCCTGCTGATTCAAATAACATAGCAAAGGCTGTGAACCACTGAGGTGTTTAGTCTTCTCTGCTCATGATAATCCCCTGTTAGATTTCAGATGGGCAGAGGTCCCAATTTTGGCCTACAATATGTCAAAGTAAGGCTTCTGAATAACTCCATTAAAATGAGACCCAAGAAAAACCTAGTCACCTTTCTATCTCTCAGTGTCACATCAGAATAAGACAACTGCAATTGATCCTGGCTTTATCTGTTGGCCATGAGGAGACATAGCACAGGGTAAAGCTCACTCAGACATGATGAACACAGTATGCTCTGCCCGGATGGACCCCTCCTTCACTCAATTTATTGAAGACGATCATTCCAGTTGAGCAAATTGGATTGGAATCACTTTGGTAATATCTGGGACACAGCCATACTAATGGGTGGAATTCAAATATTTCATAATCATGTTAAATTCTACAAGAGGAAATTTAGAACAATTTCATTGATGGGAAGCCAAGTGTAGTTGGTAATATTATTGCTGTACAGACAATTTTATTAACCACTGAGCCCAGCCTCAGTAATGCCAGCATTTAGTGATGATAATAAATAGATGCTCTGTTCTCTGGCAAATTACCTCAGCTGAATAAAACTCTGTCTGGAAATCCATGTCATAGCCCAGGTAACAATGCTGAGGATATTACAGGGGGCTATAAAGCACACTTTCAGATAAGAATAATTCAGGGAGACTATATATATGGCACTATCCATGGATGAAGCCTGGTTCTCTAACTATAATGGAATACTTACTTAGCTCCTTGCTTTGTCCTGAAATCCTGCTGTTACTAACATTCTCCTGAGAAGCAACCCCCTTCCCAGCCACTACAAGTAGAATTATTTGCTCAGGTTCTACTTCTGTGCAAACTTACCAGGAAATAAAGCTCAGAAATGTAACAAATTTTTGTGAATCTATGCTATAGAACACCAATTCAGTTTTCTAATCTATGTTGAAACACCCTTCTCCTAAGCATTTAGTGGTAGAAGGGTCCTACCTGTTCCTTGATTCTTTCTAGAAGTCTAAGTCCAAAGTAGAAGGCACAGTTACAAAATGTGAGATGTACTGATCAGTTTCTTCAAGGCTTCCTTCATGTCTCTGCTCCTCAGACTGTAAATAAAGGGGTTCATCATTGGAGGGACCACTGTATACATCACTGAGGTAATTGCAGTCTTCCTGGATGAGTCAGTCACTGCAGAGCTGATGTACACTCCAAAAGCGGTCCCATAGAACAGGGAAACAACAGAAAGATGAGACCCACAGGTAGAAAATGCTTTGTACTTTCCCTCAGTTGAGGGCATTCTTACAACAGAAGAGGCAGTTTTAAAGTAGGAGAAAATAATCCCAAGGAGAGGGACACCACCCAATATGTTGGTCACTGCATATACCAAGATGGTGTTGAGGAGGGTGTCAGAACAGGACAGCTTGATGACCTGGCCCAGTTCACAAAAGAAGTGGGGGATTTCCAGGTCTGCACAGAATGACAGGTGGAGTACCATCAGGCAGTGCAGCAGGGCATCTACAGTGTGAGTGAGCAATGAGAACAGAGTCAGCAGAACACAGACAGGAGTTCATGACGACTGTGTATCTAAGTGGATGGCCGATGGCTATGTAATGGTCGTAGGCCATTGCTACAACCAGAAAGTTTTCCAATTCAGTGAAAACCAGGATGAAGCAGAGCTGGGTAAGGCAGCCTTTCTAACTGGTGGCTCTGCTCTGTTTAAGGATATTCATCAGCATCTTGGGGACTGTGGTAGAGCTGAAACAGATGTCACTGAAGGACAGATTGGAGAGGAAGAAGTACATGGGGATGTGGAGGTGGGAGTCATTGCTTATGGCCAGGATGATGACCAGGTTCCCAAGCACTGTAACCAGGTACATGGACAGGAACAGTCCAAAGATAAGGGGCTGCAGTTCAGGGTCCTCTGAGGGACCCAAAAGTAAGAATTCTGCTGTACTTGTTTGGTTTTTTGCTTCCATATTTGTGAGGAGACTAATAGGAAAATACAGGTAATGGGAGAGAGATCAGATTTTTTACTTTAGAAAATTCTTACAGCTATATATTAAAGTGAAGCAAATATTGCTCTTTCCCTCTATCTTCTGCTCACTTTTCCCTTTATACCTTCCTTTCTTTCTGTCCTCTACTGTCCTATGCTATATTATTAACCAAATTTTATTTGTGGAAATCTACTCTTACCTACATTGCAACAAGTAGGAATTAAATAGAAAAAACACATATACCTTTCCCCTTGAAAATTCTCCAAACCTTAAATCATCAGGAAAACCCAAACCAAACAATGTTAAATCTAAATGAACTATCTCAGCTTCAATCCAGATTTCAACTGAGACAGAATTGCTCTAGTGCTTGCTCTGTAAATGAGAAATTGTTTGGAACTGTGTGAGAAATTGTTTGGAACTGTGTAAGAAATCTCAGTCTTCTCACTGGTACAATGGGGAAAATGTTACAAAACCTTACAAATATGTTGCAAGAATGAGAAATAAGACCAAATGCTTTAGACACTTAATATTATGTACGAGACACTTAATAGGTCTGTTATAATTTGTTTCTGCCATGGATATGATCAGACTGCTTGGCATGGTTGCTAATGCAAGAAAAATGATGAGTGGAACAAAATGTAGAACGATGAAAGAATAATACAATACCTTGTTAAAACTCCTTAGTCTGATAATTGCACATTAGAGGGAAGGATTGATGTACTCAAAGTCTCATTGGGAATCTTGGATATATAGGGAAGCAAGAAGAATGGACAAATCAATCACCTCCATGTTAACCTCGCTTGTACATACAAGATAATGTCTAGCAAGCAACTAGAATAAATAACCTACCTGTGGCAGCAAACATAGGAGAAATGTAAAAAAACGAAGTAATTTGTCTTATAAAGCATCTATGGAATGATAAAATTTACATAGATTTTAAAATACCACTGTAAGGATAGAGACCTGTAGGTAGGGAAAGATGAAGGAGACCCCCGGAAGGAGTTTAGACAGATGGTTAAACAGGCTTAACCACCTGTGAAGAGCTGACATCCGGAGGTCACACTTCCTCTTTACGCTGTATACACCAAAGCTTCACTTGCAAAAGTTAAAAGGAAAAAAAGGAAACCTGACCTTAAAGTGTGAAAAGCCCCCAAGACCCTTCCCCATCTTCCCTAGTAATCAGCCAATCAACCGATCAAGTAGGGGTATCCTCAGGCAGAGACAGGATAAGCCCCCGACTACTATAAAGTCAATACCTCAAGCCCCAGTTCAAGAGTGGCTCCGTTTCAGGCACCCCTGTCTGTCTCTGAGAGAAGGCAGCTGTATTCTTGCATGCTTGCTGAATAAAAGTACAAAATTTGTATCTACACATTTGACCTGTATCTGATTCTTCCACCACCTTCTGAGTGGTTGGGAGAGTCAGGCCCCAGGTGGCAGGGACTCTCCTCCTATCTCTGACCATGACACCGCCAATATTAATTCTTAATTTCTTATATTTTGAATTAAAAAAACACTTGAAAGGCATTAAAGACCAAGGTATATGCCAGTCATAAAGTAGACTGTCATGTTTGCATTAGATATAAAATAATACATATTTACTTATACATAGTCTCAGTCATATGACGATCATGTTTTTTTCTTCCCAAAGGAACCATTGCTCACCATGAACTTGGCAATGATTATTCCTTTGCAGTTTCAATACATTGAATTTTTCTTCCTGGAAACTATGTTCTGGTTTTCTTTCTCCTTTAAAAGAACTTAATACATATAAATTTTGTACATTAATGGAATTCAGTGTGGTATTTCCATACCTGCGTACAGAGTGCCCTGATAAAATCCAATGCTTGTCTTTTATCCTCCCCCCTAAATCTTTCCAAATGCCTACTATTCACCAGTATAGTTGAGTTTTTATAGACTTCATGTGTGAGACAGATCAACTTGCTGAAATGTTATGTTAAACATGGTATTTTCTCATTAGTTTGTCAAAAGTAGTATGTTTAATTACTTTTTGGTCTTCATATTTTTTGGTTTGGTTCATTAATTTTAATTACCTTACCAAATTCTTTTTTTCTTTTTGATACTGGGGATCGAACTCAGGACCTTGTGCTTGTGTGGCAGGCAGTGGAACCACTGAGCTAAATCCCTGGCCCCTGACCTTACCAAATTCTAATATCTAGTTACATCACATTAAATAAACATACATTACATAAGTTCACACGTACATGTTTGTACATCACATGGACATTTATGGACATTAATATAAACAGATGTAATATTGTGCAATGGGTAAAACCTTACAGTAACATCTGAAGAAAAATTAACTTTGCAAAATGAAGGAATGGAGCATAAATATTATGTCTATGGATATGTGGGTTTTTGTTATTTTAAGAAAGATTCTGTGCTTGCAAAATGTCAACACTGGCTAAGATTAAATGCAATGATATGAGCTTATTTGTTCTCTCTTTCTCTTCTGCCTTTTCAGTTTTCATTATGTCACAGAATGCCATGCAGGCTAGTGTGTAGTCTTGGGATCTGCTGTCCTCTCCACCTTCTCTCTTGTAGAATAATCAAGAACAGGGGAAAAGTGTCAGCTAAGGATGTGCACTATAATTAGGGAAGGGAAGAGTAAGAAGAGATGGGCATACACCTTTGCCACTTGCCAAATTCTGGATACAGAATTTCAGAACATCCCTCAAGGTGAGCAACAGAAGATTACTGTTGGGGTAGAAGACATCCCTGGACCCCAGGTCAGTGTTAGACATAAGCAGAATGAAAACTGCTCTGATATTGCTGCATAAAAGAGGCAAATATCTGGAGATGATAATTATGCAGACGCCACACAACTGACCGAGCTCTGCTCATGTTCCTCATGTCTCATCTCCTAGCCCACAGCAGAGACTGTAGACAAACACTTCTCACTGTTGACAAAAGGTAAAGCACCAAACTTAACATTACCTGGATGCCAACACTGAAGAAGGACATTCAGATCTTGGCTGGGTGTGATGGAGATAAATGGAAGCTCTGTTCTCAGAGAACACTGAAAGGTAGAGAAGTACCTGGCTCCTGTGTGGAAATGCTGGTTGCTGGGCCTGGTCAGGGGTGCTGCCTCCAGACCTGGGTGAGGCTGTGGGGGCACAGCCACAGGTAGACTATTTGCAGTCGCTATGGCCCTTGGGCTTCCATATCCAAAGCTTCTCATTAATCAAAATTTACAGTCTCATGTGATTACAGGGCAGTGCAAATCCATAGGGAGCAAGCCTGAGAGATGAAGTACTTGGCTTTGGTTGCTTCTTTCTCCTGGATAGGCCAAGGAAAACCACCTTCTTTTTGGGGGGGGGCGGGGGTGTTCAAGTACCTTGCCCTTTTACACATGTTGGTTCTGTTGCTGAATTCTACTTTTCCTTAACCCTATCATAACAATAAGTATGAATGATTGAAACCACATTTAGTTTTGCAAACCATATTAACGATGCATATAACCTGTGACCAGAATATATAAAGAGCTCTTACAGCTCATTAATAGACAACCCAATTAAAAAGTAGACACAAGAAGATGATAAATAGCCAGTAGAGTACAAGGAAAAGTGTGCAACACCGGAATCAGAAAAATACTAATCAGTACAGTAACAAGATTGAATTATACACTCATTAGAGAGATGAAGTTAAAAGTTTTAAAAGCCTTGTCATGACTTTTTCTTTTTGTTGGATTCTCCCCCTTTGCATTTAATTTGTCAAACCCAATGGATTCATTCTGCTGGGCTTCCTGGGGTTGTGATCCTCATTGTCTTTTCCTAGGATATTGTCTAAAATTTTTTTTTGAGTGTTGGTTTGGTATTCATGAAGTTCCTAACGTGCTCTTTATCATGAAAGTATCTTATTTCTCCATCAATTTTGAAAGATAGTTTTGCAGGGTACATCAATCTGAGTTGGAGGCTGTTTTCCTTTAGGGCTTAAAATACATCACTCCAAGCTCTTCTTGCCTTGAGGGATTGCCTTGAGAAGTCTGCTGTGATTCTGATGGGCTTTCCTTTGTATGTGATTTGTTTCTTTTCTCTCACTGCTTGTAGAATTTTATTCTTCGGTTGGGTTTCTGGAATCCTAAAAATTACATGCCTATGTGTAGATTTTTTTTTGTCAAGGCTAATTGGAGTCCTATATGCCTCACTTATCTGTATGTCAAGTTCTTTTCCCCGCTTGGGAAGTTTTCTGCCATCACTTCTGTGAAGAGTTTTTTTATGTCATCTGCACTCTCTCCTGTTTCTTCATTGATTCCAACCAGTCTTATGTTATTCTTCTTTGCATCATCTAGCAGGTGCTGGATTGATTTCTCATGTTCCCTTACAATTTTGAAGTAATTTTTCTTTTCCTGGTCACTAATTGCAATCTTATCTTCTATATCTGAAATTCTATCCTCACATTGGCTTATTCTGCTGCATAGGCTTTCAATGGAGTTTTTCATCTCCTGGAAATCTGTTTGCATCTCTTTTATGGATTTCATTTGTTTCCTATGTTGGGATTCCATCATGTTCCTCAGATCCTCTATTTTTTTAATCTGTGTCCTCTCTAGATTTATTAATCATGTCTTGCACTGTGCGCACAATCTTTGCTGTTATCTGTGAAATTATTTCTGATTTCTCTTTTTCCAGTTTCTCTTTTGTTGCCAGTTCAGGGAGTTCAGATTGTTGAGTATCAGATTGCTCCATCTTGTTTCCCTTTGGGGTTGCTGTAGGTGATCTAGAAGTCTGTTTTTGAAGCTTGTTTATGTGTCTTCTCATTTCCATGGTCAGAGTGGTGCTGGCGCCTGCGTGGCTCACCTCCTCTTCCCTAGGAGCAAGTATTGGAATGGCAGCCACTAGCCTCCTCCTGGGCACTGGGGTTGGCTCACCTCCTCTGGCCTAGGAGCAAGTGTTGGAATGGTGGGGGGAGCCTTCTCCTGGGCACTGAGACTGGCTCACCTCCTCTGCCCTAAGAGCTGTGGAATGGTGGGTGGCAGTCTCCTACTTGGCACTGGGGTTGCCTCACCTGGAAATATTTTGTTTTTAAAAATTATTGTTTTTAAAAGCTTTTTGAATTGTAATTAGAAAATAGTAACTATATATTAAAAGTGTTCAGATTTTTATATTTTTGAATACATATATAGATAAATCATATATAAATATATATATATATATAGTCACACATCTGAGCATTCTTCATCACATGACCAAAATGTGTATTTATGTATAGGAAGAAGACTTGTCAATAGATATGTACCTGATATTTACTCTTACATGTGTGTATATGTATATGGGCTGGGGATTTAGCTCAGTGGTTCTGCCACCTGCCCTGTAAGTGCAAGGTGCTGAGTTCGATCCTCGGTACTAAAAAAAAAAGTGCATATATATATATATATATATATTCACACTTGAATACAAGTATATACATGTATATAAAGATATATGAGAAATTTTATCACCAAAACTAGTGTCATATCTATCATCTGCCACATTTTTATATCTTTTTCATAATTCTTTGTATATTCATTGAGCACAATTGCTTTGAGATTTGCCCATGACTTTGTATCAGTAGTTCATTTCTTTTTATTGCTGAGTAGTTTTCCATTGTTTGGATGTTTCATGCTTTGCTTTTCCATTACACTCTGGAGAGAACTGAGTTTTTTTCAGTTTTTGCTCATTACCAATGTTACTACTGTGGATGTTTGTGTACAAATAGACATATGTTTTCATTTCTCTTGGGTAAATGCTGCTCAATGTAAAGAATGATATAGATTTATCACAACCTGATTCAGAAGTGGCCATAGTGTTCTCCAATGCAGTTTTTCTTTTAAATATGATCAATAATATTTGAAGAGAATTCTAGTTCAACATTCTACCATCCTTCTGATTTTTTTAGTCTTTTTAATTATAACCTTTCTAGAAGTGCATATTCATGGTCATTGTGAATTTAAATTGCATTTTCCTAGTGACAAATGAGGCTAAGCAGTATTTCAGATGCTTATTTGCTATCTGTATTTCTGCTCAAATATTTGTTATTTTCAAATTTTTGTCACAATAATTGTACATATTTATGGCCACAATGTGATGCTTTCATTCATGTGTCCATTATATCTGCATCATCTTAAACATTTATAATTCCTTTGTGGTAATTCCTTTGTGAGAAGAGAGTGTCAGCACTTGAAGATAAGATGAGATGAGATGAGATGAGGTGGCCAGCTACACGTGGATACCTGAAAAAAAACAGAGTTCATGGAAAATGGATCCAACAGTTGCTAGATGGCACAAAGAAGACTAAACTAAGATTACTTGGAATTAAAAAGAATTGAAAAGATAGCACAAATGGCATAAAAGTACATTTGGAGATATCATAGAATATTTTCAAATATGGGAAAAGAACTTGACATACAGATAAGTGAGACATATAGAAACCTGAAGACCCAAGATCAGAAAATATCTACCCCACAATACATCATAGTAAAATCCTAGATGTGAAACACAAAGAATTTTAAAAGCTGCTAAAGAAAAGCAATAATCACTTATAAAGGTAAAACTATTAAAATTCTTGCAGATTTCTCAACACAAAACTTAAAGGCAAGGAGAGTATGGAGGGAAGTTCTTCAAGTGCTTAAAGAAAATAATTTTAATTTAGATTAATATATTCTGCAAAACTATCTTTAAAATAAGAACCAAGATATAAGATGTAAAGGTACAAATTCCCAATAATGAATGGCAGCATATTGTATACCTAAAATGTACCAATGGATTAATGAATAAAAACTGGAGAAATACTAAAAAACTCTCACAGCAAAAAGCACTTCAAGAAATTTATGACTATAAAACCAATGCTACAAAAGTACTCAAGGATATCCTAGACAGAGACAATAAAGACACCAGGGCAGATACTGGAATGAATAGAACAAGCAGGATGAGGAGTCAAGGAAAAGGGAAAATGAAGGAATCAACAATAGAAACACAACACAATGATAGGAATCAATCAATGCATTTCAGGAATAACTCTCAATGTAAGAGATCTGGATTCTCCAGTTAAAAGACACAGATTGGAAGACTAGACAAAAAAACCCTATGGTATAATACATACAAGAAACACGTTTAATATTAAAGAAAATATAGATTAAATATCACAATATGGAAAACAATCTTTCATGTAAAAGGTGGCTTAAAGGAAGTAGGAGTAGCTATCCAGTAGACTTCAAGCCAAAGGTGATCAGAAGAAACAGAGAAGCCTGGGATGGTGGCACACTTCTGTAATCCCAACACTCAAGACTCAGTGGCAGAAAGATTGCCTGAGTTCGAGGTTAGCTTCAGGACCAGCCAGAACTACAAAGCAAGACCCTGTCTCAGAAAACCAAGAACAAAGTTGGGGTGGGGGGAGAAACTACATAAAGACAATGGGAAGAATTCAACAGGAAGAGATAACAATTATAAATGTATCAAATACTGTCACTTCCAACTTTGTAAAACAAATACTACTGAACACAAAACATCAGACAAACATCAATACAATAGTAGTAAGGACCTCAATACACCACACTCAAAAATAGACAGATCCACAAGATAAAATATCAACAAAGAAATATCAGAGTTGAGCCACACCTTAGAACAAATGAATTTAACTGATATCTGTACAGTATTCTTCCCAATAACAACAGAACATACATTCTTCTCAGCAGCACATAGAACTTTTCTCCAAAATAGAATACATAACAGCCCAAAAATCTTGCTTAAATAAAAATGATCAAAATAACCCCATGTTATTTTTATCATGGCACAATAAAAATAAAAACCAATGACAAAAAGAAACCACAAAAATTATTAATACACTTCAGATTAAGCAATACAGTAACAATAATAACAATGGGTCACAGAGGAATAAAAGATCAATCAATTTCTAGAATCAAACAATAATGTCAGTAAACCTTACCATCACTTATGTGAGGTAATGAAACCACTTCTAAGAGACAAGTTTATAACTATGAATATCCACATCAGAAGAAAATGATCCCAAATAAATAACCTAAGGGCATCTGAAGGCCCTAGAGAAACAAGAACAATGCAAGTTTAACCCAAGGAAAAGAATTTTAAATATTGGAGCTGAAATTGAGAGTAAAATTACAGTACAAAGTATTAATCAATACAAAGGTGGTTCTTGTAATACACAAACTAGACAATCCCAACCCAAACTTTCCAAGAGAAGGAAAGTCAAAACTGTATCAATACATTTAGAAATGAAAAAGTCAAAATCACTATGAACACTCTAACATCCAGAGTTTTATAAGTATCTACTTTGAAAACTTGTACTCCACTAAACTGGAGAATCTAAAAGAAATGGGTAGATTTCTAAATGCATATGAGTTCCAAAAATGTAATCAAGATGATAAAAAACTGAATAGTCCAATAACAGACAATGAGGCAGTAATAAAATATCTACTGAAAAAGAAAAGATGAAGGCCTGAAAAGATTCACCACTGAAATCCCAAGAACTTTAGAAAAGATCTAATGTCAATACACCTCAGAAATTTTACTGAAATTGAAACGGAAGGAGTATTGTCAAACCCATTCCTGAAAGATAACATTATCCTGATATCAAAAACAGAAAAAAATTATGTAAAAAAGAAACTACAGGCCAATTTTTCTACAAAACAGCTATGTAAAATCCTCAACAAGATATTAGTGAATAGAATGTAGCACACCATCAAGAATATCATACATCATGATCAAGTTGAATTCATCCTCATGATACAAGAATGGTTCCACATGTATAAATTACTAAATGTAATACATCATGTAAACAGAAGCAAGGGAAATAGCCACATGATCATCTGATTAGATTCATACAAAGGCTGTGAAAAAACCCAACATCCACTTATAATAAAAACACCTGAAGAAAAAAATACACATAGAATGACCATATCTCAGTCTGATCAAAGTCATTAATGGCAAACCTATGCCATCATCATATTAAATGGGGAAAATCTGAAATATTTCCCCTAAAGTCAGGTACAAGAAAAGATTTCCACTCTTGTCACTTCTGTTCAATATAATTCAAAACTTTATTTATTGAGTTTATTGCTACGTTCAAAGAATAAAACTTCTAATGTCACGTGTTTTTCCTTAGTGGGCCTGAACTAGCCATTCACCATAATTTTTCATTGCTGGATGGAATTAATAAAACTGTATTCAAGAAATAAAAACTTTAGCCAGAGCTCTCTGTGAAGAGAAAAATAAAAAAGGCACACATAGAAAAGGAAAAAGTCAAGATATTCATATTTGCAGATGACATAACCTAATACATAGAAGACCCAAAAATTCCACCAAAAGATTACCAAAACTAATAATTTCTGCAAAGTTCCAGGACACGAAAATCAATACACAAACATGAATACCATTCCTGTATATCGCCAGTGAGCACACTGAGAAGGAAATCAAGGTGACAATAGCATTTACAATAGTTTGAAAAACAATTAAATACCTAAGTATTAATTTAAGCAAGGAAGTGAAAGCCCTCTACAATGAGAACTGTGATCTAAGGGGACACACATAAATGGAAAGATAACCTTGTCCCTGGATAGGCAGAACCAATACATGAAATACAAAGTTGAATGAAATACAAAGTTGAAATATATTTAGCCTTTATATCATGATCTGGTCATTTTGATGAACTTGGTGATGGAAGAATCAAGCATTCTAACACACCAGTATTTGTGTCACTGTGGCTTACTGTGTAAATCCCAGTTCAAAGAAAAAGATATATCACAGAACAGAAGATACTCTACTGAAGAACTTCCTTAATGCTTCTTTCATATCTCTGATCCTGAGACTGTAAATAAAGGGCTTTGGTATTTGAAGGACCACAGAATACATCACTGAAGCCATACCAGTTTTTCTGGAGGAGTCCATAACTGAAGAACTAATGTAGACACCCAATCCTGTCCCATAGAACAGGGAGACAACTGTCAGGTGAGACCCACACGTTGAAAAGGCTTTAGACCTTCCTCTAACTGATGGAATCCTAAAAACAGAGGAGACAATTTGAGCATATGAGAAAACAATTCCAGAGCAAGGAACACCACCAAATATGAAAGCTGCAACATATATGAGGATGTTATTGATGATGGTGGCAGAACAGGCAAGTTTGATGATTTGAGCAAGTTCACAGAAGAAGAGGGATATTTCCAGATCTGTGCAGAAAGACAGCCGCAGAACTGACAGAGTAAGGAGGAGGGCATTCAGAGTACTGATGAGCAAGGAAAGTAGAACCAGGAGACCACAGAGGCAGGGGTTCATGATAATTGTGTGTTTCAGGGGGTGACAAATGGCCATATAGCGATCATAGGCCATTGCTGCCAGGAGACAATTCTCCAAACCAGCAAAAAACAAAACAAAGCAAGCCTGAGTAAGGCAGCCTATGTAGGTGATGCTCTGATCCTGTGCTTGGATGTTCACCAGCATCTTTGGAATTGTGGTGGTGCTCATACAGATGTCAGTGAAGGACAGATTGGAGAGGAAGAAGTACATGGGGGTGTGGAGGTGGGAGTAAGATCTGATGGCCAGAATGATGAGCAGGTTCCCCACGATGGTGACCAGGTACATGGACAGAAACAGGCTGAAGATGTGCAGGTGCAGAGCTGGATCATCTGTTATTGCAAGAAGAAAAAAATTGCAACATCTGTTTGGTTTCTAGCTTCCACATTGCATCTGATGGAAATATGGCATGAAATAATGTGTTAGCACCATCAGCAGTATCACTTGGAAGCATGTAAAAATGAAAGTTCATTGTCCCATCTCCAAACTTTTTCATCATAAACTCTGCTGATGGGGCCAGCAGTGTATGTGTCAATAAACCTTCTGGATGAGCTGACAATTAGAAATGTTCCATGGCTCAGGCAAACCAAAGATGAGAATGCAGTTATGAAATCTGTCTTCCAATGCAATGGTTCCCTAAATCTAACTTGCCTTAGAAAACCAGCAGATTGTGTCAAATTGCACATGTGATTTCCTGCTACCATCCCCATTTATGTAAGAGAATCCTTAGGTAGAGCGATGCTACATTGTGCATATGAAATAAACAGTACTTGGAAAAACCTATGTTTGACCTCAGCTACACTAACTGCTGAGTTAATTCTCTAGAGCTTGCACTGTTAATGCTTCTGGATACTGAGGCAGGGAGCTGGAAAGACTTTGAAGTAACAACTTGGCAAGAAACAAGTGGTCATAAGGATTAAAACAAATAATTGATAATTTGAAATAGTAAGAAAAGGTCCAAAGGTGTAAGGGAAGTGGGAGGGGAAGGGGAAAGGAAAGAAGGGAAAGGAAAAATTATGAGAAAAGAAAAAATGAAAACAAAGTCTATGTAAATAGGGAATGGTGGAGGGGGTGAAGGGATGACAGGTAATGGAGAAAAAAATAAGAACCAAGATACATCATGTACAGGTACAGGTACCCAATGATAAATGTAAATGTATTGTATACCTAAAATGTACCAATAAAAGAATTTAAGCAAAAATAAATAAATAAATAAATATATAATAAAAAAATGCAGAACAGAAGAGGTAAAAAAAAAAGAGAGGGAGAGAGAAAGAAACAAGAGGGCAGTTACACTTCCGTGCAATAATGAGAGAAAGAAAGTGGATGTTTCATCAAAGGGGCAGCTGGCTACACTCCTTGAGATAAGATAGCAGACTTCCTGGGCAAACTGGAGAAGCTCATACAAGAAACCAAACTCCACTCCAACTGTAGACCCTTGAACCTTTGAAAACTTTAATGACTAATGATATTCTTTGAAGACTTCATAAGAGTCAAATGTCTCCTTTGTTCTGGACTCCATCAATGGAGCACCCAGCTGTGTTTCTTTCTCACAATAAATTTTCACTTCATTTTCTCTTCAGGCCTAGAGTTATATGATTTCCATCTTACACAAAATGATTATCTACACTAGCATATGACAATTATGACAGAATTGTCATTGCACACTGATAACTGCGATCTCACCATTTATTCTCATTATTTTAATATTTTCCTCTAGTCTTTTTCTTTCAAGATCTGTCCATCTCTACCTATGAAATTAGTTGCAGCAGGTTTTTGACATCTATTCAGTGGACCTGAGCAAAGACTACAGAAGGTTACCTCTAAACTTCAAGTTCATAAGACTCTTCTACAAACTGTGTGCCATGTTCTTTAGCAATTAATTTTAGAACAAACTGGACACCTCTGTATATATCATTCTCTGTCTCTTGGCTATTTCTTCTCTTAATTTCAGAAGTAACATATCATTACTAAAGCAGCTAAATGAGAGAAATAGTGACATACATAGACTTCTAGAACATGAAAACAAAAATTATTTGGTCATATTCAGAAAACAGAAACTTACAAGAAAACACAGATTTGTAAGATACCTAGAAGATAATCAGGATCCTCCCAGGAGTGTCATGGTAGAGCAATGGTCTCTTTTTTCAAAGAGATAAAAAAGAGGCTCCAACATCATTTATCATTCGGTGCAATACTGGAGTCATACATGTTGAATGCGACCCAGGCCTTATTACGTGCTTTCTAAAAGGGGAAAATCTTCAAGGATATGAGAATCCAGACCCCATATTTGTACAGCAGGAGAAATATGATTGCTGTTTGATTGCAATGATCATTTTTCATTTTATATATGTATCAACCACCACTTTGTATCCCTTCCAAGGATACATTTTATTCAATGATTTTATACAGACCAGGAAAAAACTATGGGGGTGTTATATGGTGAGAAACAAATAGATTCAAACACCCAACACAGAGATCAGCACATGGAATGTTTGTATTCACATTTCATATTGGTTTATTTTTGTGTTGTCTTGTACTATTATACATGGAACTATTCTTTCTTCATAAATAAGCAGTGTACCAAGGCAACTGAGGAAAGAAAAAAGAAAGAGGGCATTGCTAGCATAACAAATGAAAATCCTAGGAAAGTGTTTATGTGTTGCAGCCACCTTTGGTTATGATGGTCATGGTGAAAAAATGAGAAAAGAAACATCAATAATACCAATATTCCTTTGGCATAGATATATTATAAAATATGTAGCAACTAAAGTGAAATAAATAATAAATGAATTAGATATATGAGTCATGTCTGACCTCACTTCCAAAGCATTAAATATGAGACTTTATTACCTGGTTGTCTTTAAAAAATGATCCTCAGCATCTCACCTGAGTATTGCAAATGGAGATGTGTCCTCCAGAAGGACTGGTGGATTGAATGAATCAACACGCTTCTGGTCAACAAAGACCATCTTTGGCAGGAAGCTCAGGTGTTTCTTCTTAACTGGTCAGGGCAGTGGGGGAAGTGGTCACAGGCTGACTTCTACAATATCTGGATCCCCAGGGGATCAATATCCAAAGCTCCTCATTAAGCCAGCTATTTTACTATAAATCTGCTCCCAGAAGTACATATCCTTAAAGATCAACTCTATAGAAGTGAGGAATTTTCTGGCCCATGGGAACATGTTTCCATCACTTATTTCTCAGCATTTTGTCTGTTCATCTCCATTTCATGGGGCCTGAAAACATTACATATATTACATACTTCTCATTACATATATTACATCCAGTGTTACCCTTTAGTTTCAGATGAATCCTTATGTAGTGAATAATATAATAGTCTAATTCTGATTTTAACTTATCAACCATTTGTATTTCTTCATTTGACAAGTGCCTATACATTTCAATCACCCAATTTTAAGGTAGTTTTTTTTTATATCTGGTTTTTAGATGTCTTTATATAATCTAGGTGTTACTCCTCTATCCAAGAAATAACTGAACAAATTTTTCCCCTTCCAAAAGTTGTCTCTTTACTCTTGTGGTTATTTCCTTCACTGTGCATATTTATAGTTGATATAATTCCATTTCATGCTACTTAGTATTATTTCTCCTGCAATTAGGCTTCTGCTCAGAAAGTCCTTGCCTACACCAATAATCTCAAGAGTTTTACCTATTTTATATTCCAGTATATTCAGTGTTTCTGCTTTTCTATGTAGGTCTCGCATACATTTTTATTTCATTTTCCTACAGGGTGAGGTAAATGAGTGTAATTTTATTCTTCTGCATATAGATTAATCAGTTTTCCCAACACTATGTGTAAAAGAGGCTATCTTTTCTACAATGTATGTCTTTGGCCCTATATCAAAAATAAGATTGCTGGAAGTGCATGGAGTTTTTTCTTCATGATCAATGCTGTTTAGTTAATCAGTTTTTCTGTTTCAGTGTCAGTATCAGGGTTTTTTATCACTACAGATTTGTTATATTATCTGAAGTGTGGGATTGTGATACCTCCTGCTTTGCTATTGTTACCCAGGTTTGATTTGTGTATACTGGGGCTCCTTTGGGTTTCATATAAATTGTAGGATTTTTGTATTCATTAAAGAGTGTTGTTGGTTTATTTATTGGAATTGCATTAAATTTATGTATCATTGATAATACATTAATTTTGAGAATATTGTTCCTACTTATCAAGTAAAACTGTCTTTCTATTTTCTAATATTTTATTTTTTCAAATTATTATACTTTTCATTACAGATGCCTTTCCTTTCTTGATTGTTTAATTCCTTTTTATTAAACACTTTTAAAGTGCTACAAATGGGATTATCTTCCTGATTTATTTGTCAGTGCATTCATTGCTGCTATACAAAAAGTGGTTGGTTTTGTGTATTGGTTTTGTAACCTGTGATTTTCTAGTTTTTCATGTTTCTAAGATTATTTTGGTGGAGTATATTTAATTTTCTATGTAAAAGATCATGTCGTCTGCAAATAAAGATATGACTTCATTTTTATCCAGATCCCTTTTATTGCTTGCTCATGCCTGATTCTTGTGTTTCAAGTAGTATTTTGAACAAGAGTGGTAAGAGTGGATGCCCTTATCTTGTTCTTGATTTGAGTTTTCCTTCATTTCAGGTGCTTTTAGTCTCATTTACTAAACACAAGATGACAAATCTTATATTGAGAAAACTACAGATTTTGATATTAAGACCTATTTAGCACAGACTATGAGGGAAAATCCTAAACAATGTTAAAACTAAGTATTTGTGGTCATGAACTAAACACTAGAAGTATCCACAAAGACATACCCTCTTAAAAATGAATTATACACACACACACACACACACACACACACATAAGCCCCAAAGATCTACTTCAACTATATAGAAATATTATAAGCTTTTAAATCAGACATTCAGCTTAATGGAAATATTAAATATGCACAGATTGTGACTGAAATCACTTAGGAAAATTCATTGGAAATATCAAAACATGAAAAACCACTCTATTACAGCCAATAGTTCCCCTTTGAATAAAAAAGTATCTTTTATTTCCTTCATAACAAGGGGAATAGACAATTCATGTGACATAATTCACAATACTGAAAGAACATATAATTAAGCCAATTTTTGGATGATTTCCCAGAATATGGTGCATATTATTATTACCTTAAAAGAAGAGTGTTTTGCCAGCAAATGATCCTACTAATTGCTTCACAAACAATGAATGTCTGCTACTTTTCCTGCAGTAGGATTAACGTTAGTAATCAATGCACACGGTGGAACCCATTCTCTGCATATTTTCTATATAGGACCAAAGCTTTGTTTAAAACACTTCCAGCTCTGTACACCTTTTTCAACATCACATTTAAAGGGCCCCCCCAATTCACCAAAACTAGGACATTTACTTCAAATTGTACTTTTATGAAACCTGAACAACGTAATTGTGCATGGATTATGTTTGGAAAAATATAAAGCAGGTGTCAAAAATTAGTGAGCTAGACAAAAATCAATATCCTAGTTAAAGTCAAGTGAAAATGAGCCTGGTTATTAAATTATTCATATAGCAGACTGTCATGGTAGAAGTTTCAGATACTCTTGATCACTAGGGATGCTGTGTATTCCACTTACTCAAGAAACACAAATCCAAATTAAATGACATATTAGAAAAAGCTGTCCCTCCAATAAATTTACTCAAGGATTCTTTTGTTTTCAAGTTCCTCAAACTATAGATAAAGAGATTCAGCAGTGGATGTACCACACTATACATCATTGAAGCCACAGAAATCTTCCTGGGTGATCAGTAACTGTGTTTCAAATTTACTCCCCCAAGTCTGTCCCAGAGAATAAGATCTTTAAAGATCAAACACCATAACCAGTTGCTACCAATGAAAGGATGGATCAACACTGATAAAACAATAAATATAATACATCACATAAACAGAAGTAAGGATAAAATTCACATGATTTTCTCAATAGATACAGAAAAATTACTTTGACAAAATCCAATATTTATTCATGAGAAAAACCTTGACAAAATTTGTTTATAAGGATCTTACCTTCAAATGATAAATAACATTTAAGACACACTACCAACAACATATTAATTGGGCAAAAAAACTGAAAGCCATCACATTAAAACCAGAAAAAGGGGCCATGGGCTTAGCTCAGTGGTCCAGTGCCTGCCTGGCAAGCACAAAGTCCTGAGTTCAATCCCTGGTACAAAAAAAAAAAACAAACAGAAAAATACAAGGGTGCCCACTAACATTATTCTGTTCAATACAGAACTCAATATTTTAGCAATTAATGCAATTAAGTGAGAATAATAAATAAAAGGAATTTGAATAGGAAAGAAAGAAGTTAAAATATCCTTATTTGCAAATGATAGAATCCTTTACATAAAGGTTCTCAAAACAACATGAGAAGACTCTTAAAATTCAAAAAGAAATTTAAGCAAAGTGGCATGATACAAAACAAATACATAAAAAACAGTAGCACTTCTATGCACTAAGAATGAGCCTACTGAAAGAAATCAGCAAAAATATCCCATTCAGTGCCTGGAATTTAGCTCAGTGTTTCTGTCCCCTGCCTCACAAGTGCAAAGACCAGAGTTCGATCCCCAGTACAAAAAAAAAAAAAAAAAATCACATTCACAAAAGCCTCAAAAAATTAAAAACTTTGTAAATATTTGTAAATAACTTAACCAACTGAAAAGGCTCTACAAAAATTAAATTGCTCTGAAAAAATACACTGAGGAGGGCATTAGAAAATGGAAAGACATCTCCTGTTCTTGAATAAGCAGATGTCATCAAAATGGCCCTATTACTAAAAATTAGATATGGATTCAAAGCAATCCTCATCAAAATACAGCAGCTATTTATACAGAACTAGAAAAAAATAAAACTAGGGTTTATATGTAAACAGAAGAAACACACAATAGCCAAAGCAATCTTGAACATCAAGAGCAAGGCAGGAATCATTACAATCCCAGACTCCAAGATATACTACAAAGCCATGGCAGTAAAGACAACATGGTACTGGCATCATCATATTGATAAATGAAATAGAATTCACAGTGGATAAATAACACAGAGCATCTTTAGCCAGTTGATCTTTGACAAAGATGTTACTCATAAACATGGGAGAAAAGCTACCCTCTTCAACAACTGGTGTTGGGAAACTAGTCATCCACATGCTGAAGAATGAATCTTGATCTATATCTCCCATCCCATAATCCAATCAAATCTAATCAAAACAGATTAAAGACCTATATATAAAAATAGAAACACTGAATCTGCTGGAAGAAAAATTTATAAAACTGCTGGAGACATTGACATAGGCAAAGACCTACTGGAAAAAAAAATCATAAGACATAATACCAAGAATCAAATACTTGGATTATATCAAATTAAAAAGCTTCTCTCCAGCAAAGGAAACAACCACCAGAGTGAAGACAACCTACAGAATACAAAATAAAATTTGATCAGCTATTCTATGGCCAGAGGTTTAATTTAGAATAAAGAACTAAAAAGAAAAGACCACCAAAATAAAAAGACCCAATCAAAAAAATGGGCAATTGAAATATACACTTTGCAAAATATTAATGAAATATAGAATAAATACAAAATGTCAATGAATACATGAAAAAATGTTCACCATCTTTCGCTATTAGTAAATGCATAAAACAATACTGAGATTCTCTCTCACCTCAGTAAGAATAACCACTATCAAGGATTCAAAAAACAGCAAAAGCCAGAGAAGTTGAGTGAAAAACAACCCTTCTACATTGTTGAGGGGAAAGTAGACAATTGTAACCACTTTGAAAATAGCCACAGCAATTTCTCCTGAAACTGAAAATAGAAACTCCATTTGACCCAGCTATACCTCTCTCTCCTGGTTATGTTCCCAGAAGAGCTAAAGTTATTCTACTGCATTGATATATGCACATCCATGTTTACAGAAAAACAACTCACAATGTGTAAATCATGGAAAAAGCCATCAATAGATGAATGAATGAAGAAAGTGTGATTTGTATACACAATGAAACACTAGCCAAACATAAAGGATAATTTTTTTTTTGTTTTGGTACCAGGGATCAAACTCAGGACCTTGTGCTTATGAAGCAGGTGCAGTAACACTGAGCTAAATTTCTGGACCCATAATGGATAAATCTGAAATTTTTCAAGGAAAATGGATGGATCTTGACACAGTGATACTAAGGATAATAAGTCAGTCATGAAACATTAAATATTGCATGTTCTCTTTAATATAAATGACCCAAAATATAAACAATTTAAAGAGGAAAATAAAGAAGCACATGAAGGAATAAGGAGATAGTCTGTAGAGATTTGAAGGGGATCTGTGTAAGGAGGGAGAGGGAAGGACTAGAATGGTAAGGGAAGAGTAAGAAGATGATGATATGTGTACATAGCATATAGGAAGAGAATCAGAGCCTGATCTGGGTAACTTAACACCTTAGTGAAACCAAATCTCTAAATATATACATACAAGCATACATACATAACACAAGAAGGTTGGGTCTATAGCTCAGTGCAGAGGTCCTTACTTCAATCCAAAGAGTAGGTAAAATCCTCAGCACTTAGGCTACATCAGAAATTATCCTTACTTGATTTGGCAGGAAAATAGGATGTAGATATTTAGAGATGGGGAAGGTGAGAGGGTGAAGACAGATAGTGGAGTAATGAGATTAAAAATGGTCAAAATACATCAAATATGTGTATGAACTTCCTAAAACAAAGCACACCATTCTGTATTACTAACACACACTTTAATAAAGCTTCTTATTTTTAATGCCATCAAACCCAATGTAAAAAAAACATTGAAAACAGGTAAATGACATCTAAATCCAGCCAATTGATTCTGAAACACAATGTCGGGGAACATAACAAGATAGAGGATCCTTCTAGCAGTTTGAACCTCCATGGGCTCAAAAAGAAGACTAGTTAAAGAAATTGGGGATGTCTGTGGAACTGATCTGAGAAATAATGGCTTTGGTGGGCAAAAGTGAGTAGATAGGAGCAATTACGTATGGGCTGATCAATCCAATTACTGCCCCCATAGTTAACTCATACTTTACCAGTGAACTATCTTTCTCTCTCTCTTTCTCTAATAAGGAAATATATAATCACGTTTTAGGAGTCAAACATACAATCAAGAAATTAGTCCTTTCTGCCAACAAGCAACATGCACCCGTATGACATATGAGAAAATATGATACTAGTGGGACAGGATCTGGACATATTTTCAAGCCTAAATTCTGTCCATTACAGAGATAGTACAAATGATCTGTGAGAAACTTAACCACCAATGGACCAAGAAAACCAGTTTCCTGTCTCTGGCATCATGACCAGGTATGACATCTGCATTTACCACAACTACCTGTTAACATGAAGGAGAACTAATTCTACAATGAGAATAGTTCATGGAGATTACAATGAGGCTCTAAGCACTGATCTGATATATACCTGACCCCTGGAGTCCTTGTTAACAAAAGGCAACTCTATTGTTTAAAGATATTAGTGCTTTGAAATTAAGGTTTTGGTTTTTTTTCTTATTACAATTAAAAATGTTTATTGATCAGTTCCAAATATCACATGATCTGTCCAAATTAACATTATCATCAAATAATGACAGTTTGATAAACAATGACCCTGAATATGGTGGATTCTGTTTTTGCATAAGAAAGAGATAATGTATCAAGAGCTGGTCCTAGTAATTCTTTCACATACAGAGAGCTTCCACTGCTTAGCCCCACTGTAGGATGCAATTCACATGACTTTAACTACACTATCAGGTAGAAGCTATTCTTTTGATATGGCCAAAGGCTTTGCTAAATAATATCCTAGCCTGTACATCTTCTCCAACTTGCCATGTCTAAAGTGTGTACCAAAAATATTTCACAGAATTGGAACATTTGCTTCCCATTTTGCTTCTGTAGAACTTGGACAAATTGACTCTGTTTGGAAAATATAAATCAAGTATTACACATTACAGAGGTGGACATGTGTCCAGGCAGTAGCCCATATCTAAGCAACATGAAATGCACCTGGTCAGTCAATTGCTTAGTCATTTAACAGGTAATAGTGACAGAAGTTTCTTACATTCGAGATCACTAGGGGTGCTGTTTCTTTGACTCATTCTAGAAACGTAAGTCCAAAGCAAATTACACATCATCATGAATAAGAAACTAACCTACCACTGAGTATTTTCAAGGCTCTTTTCATGTCCCTGTTCCTCAAACTGTAGGTAAATTGATTTAGCATTTGATGGAAAATGGTATACATCACTGGAGCCATTGCAGCCTTCCTGGGTGAATCAGTAATTGTGGACCCAATGTACACACTCAAAATCTGTCCCATAGAACAGGAAAACAAAAGACAAGTGAGATCCACAAGTAGAAAAGCCTTTATGCTATATTCCTGAGAACTTCATTCTCAAAATAGAGAGTTCAGTGCAGATTAAGAGAAAATGATCCCAGAGAGAGGAACACTATCAAATATGTCAGATACAACATTCATAAGGATCTTATGAATTGGAATATCAGAACAGGCAAGTTTGATAATCTGGCTAAGTTCACAGAAGAAGTGGGGGATTCTCAGGTCTCTGCAGAAGGACAGCTGCAGCAGCATCAGGCTATGGAGCAGGGCATGCACAATGCTAATAACAGAGACAAAAGAGCCACCAGACAACAGAGGCAAAGGCTCATGAAGATTGTGTACCTGAAGGGGTGACAGATGGCCAAATAGCAATCGTAGGCTAGGACAGCAAGGAGGGAGTTTTCAAAGAATGTAAAAGTGATGATAAAGCCAACCTGGGAGAGGATTTTCCTCTAGGTAATGCTCTGATCCTGTGCTTGAATGTTCACCAGCATCGTTAGGATTATGGTGGTACTTAAAAAGATGTCAGCCATGGACAGGTTGGAGAGGAAGAAGTACATGGGAGTATGGAGGTGGGAGTCAGGTTTCCCAGGATGGTGACCAGGTACATCTCCGGGAAGAGGGTGAAGATGACAGGTTGCTGCCCTGGGTCATCTGATAGTCCTAGGGGAAGGAATTCTGAAGGGTTGTTTAGTTTATACATTTTATGCTATTGAAGAATCTGATATAAATGGGGTAAATATTAAAATATATGTACAGCATAGATGGAAATATATTAGATACCCACCTCTGTAGGCACCTTGATCTTTGGACTTTAGCTTCTGAAACTATGAAAATAAATTCTATTGCTAATTCTTGTAATCTCTGGTAATTCTTTCTGAGAGCCCTACCCATAAGTACACTCATCAAATCCCCACTGCCCAACATTACCATGAGAATAAAAGTGAATGTGAAAATGTTTTGTAATGCTCATCACACTTTAGAAAGGGCTGATTTCTCATGAGAAGTAGTCCTTGTGGATTGAGTAATGAGTGTAGATGCAAATATTTAGGAGAACTGCCAAGAGGATGGGCGATATTTGATGGGAGAGGCACATAGGCTTTATTTTTCATCATTTTATGCATGCCTTCTTTCTTCACAAAATGAAATTTTAGTAGAATATCTGTCCTCACTTCCAAAGCGTTTGGTAAGGGACACTCTGTTACCCGGTTGGTTTCAAGAAGAACAATGATCAGTAGTATCTGACATGCATATGTAAGATGGAAACCGTGTCATCATGAAGTGAAAATAGAATAAAACAGTCACCAGCCTCTAAGTCAGGAAGCATCACCTCTTGGAAAATGTCCAGGTGTTGCCTTATGACAGGCTGCTGAAAAAGGTGGTCACATGTCGACTCCCAAAGTCTCTGCAATCCTGGTGGGGGTGTCTATATCCAAAGCTCATCATTAGATCAGCTACTTTACAATCACTCTGATCTCAACGATGCATATTCTCATAGGCCAAATCTGTTGAAGTGAGAATTCTATAATAATTTGATTCCTTGAGGTTGTTTGCTGTGTTCCTTTCCATTTAGTGGATCTTGAATACAAAATACAGAGCACTTCTCTAACATATTCCCATGTTCCTTTAAAGTTACAAGTGAAGGTATCTGTATGTAATTACTGTACTCAAATCAGGCAGCTCGATTCCCAATTTAGGTATGAATCTATGTCATATATATGTCAGTACAAACAACATAGTTATTAATATTATCTCATTTTTTTTTGGTACTAGGGATTGAACTCAGAACCTTGTGATTGTGAGGCAGGCAGTGCCACCACTGAGCTAAATCCCTGGCCCTATTTCAATTATTATAAAATGTATGCTCTCTGGAGTGTCTTTTTATATAAGACTGATGTCCCAACCGGATTATTTTTTATATTTCACAAGGAAGATTTAATTCATTTGTTTGGTCAACACAGATTGCTAGAAATACACACAGGACGCCCAATCCCTGATTAGAATTAGAATTAGAAGCCCTGATTTCACCAGGTTTTTCAATATTGTCACCATAGTTTCAATAATTTTTTTCACAAAAAGAGAACGTTAGTGGAAGTTATGGTTTGTGTTTTATTTGGGGCTGGTGTGATTGCACACAGAGTTACATCCAGCCATTTAATTTGTATTTTTATACAGGTTCTCACTAGACTGCTAAATTTCCCAGGCAGAGATCATACTTGAGGTTCTTCTGCCTGAACCTCCCCCAGCGCTGGGACTCTGGGATGCATGCATCACCGTTCCTAACTCAGTACTTCATTTTTAATAAAGAAAGGTGTTAACTCAATTAAAAAATCCCTAAATGGCAGTACTATGCAAATGTGTCTATATTCTCAGCACATAATTTCAGATTTCAACCATCATTTCATAATTATAGGTGGTGCTCCATGAAAAGTACGTCAATATTTTCATGTGTCTATCAACAGAGTTTATAGCACATTTAATGATTTTATATGAATTTATAATTTTCAGGAAAATTATTTGAAGTTCATGGCAAGATGGGCTTGTGGTATCTTTATTCACCATCTTAACTCAATTCATTTTTTTAAAAAGAATAGCAAATAAAAATAGAAAATCATTAACAGGATTAAAAATAATTTCAAATTTTCCAGGAAACACAGAGAGGACAGTTACATTAAAAAGTAGATAAAATTGTTCCTTTGATGAAAATTAAAATTTTTTAAATGGAAACAAGACCCATTGAGCAGGCTGAAGTCAAAGGCTCTATGGATTCATCTCCATGAGCAAGAAAGTAGTTCTTTTTAGGTAATGACAACCAAAGGTCCAGGAAATAGATGAGTCTCCAAGAAAAGATAACCAGCTTCTTTAGATAATAGATAATAGATAGATAGATAGATAATAGATAGATGGTAAATGGACATACAGACAGAAATATAGGTATCGATAGATATAAGCATATATACATATGGTGTGGCAGGCAGGAATATATAGATGGGCATGTAATGTTTCTCCTTTTTGATTGACTTAATATTTTCACATACTTCTGATGTACAGTGAGATGTTTTGATTCTTGTATTCATTAGGTAATAAGCAACTGAGAGTATTACCCTATCCATTTCCTTAAACAGTTTCTTTTCTTTCTGGTGAGTACATTCAAATTTTCCTCTTCTACCTAGATTGAGATATACAAAGCATTTTTGCTAAGTATGGTCTCCCTGCTGTGCCCTGGAACACTGGAACCCATTACGATTCTCAGTCAATAATATGGTACCTATTGATTGACAGCACCTTCTCACCCCTCCCTCTTACTCTCCCCTACTCCAGTAATAATTATTTTGCTCCCCACTTCCATCAGACCAAATCAGTTACATTCCTCTTATGAGAGATATCACCCATGTTTGTCTTTTGTTTTTATGATGATATAATATTTTATCTTCTTAGTATGTTTGCAATAATAATTACATTCATTTTGGAGAATCAATACATATACATATCACATCTCGTTCACTTTTAATCACCTTTCCCCACCACCCTACCATCTCCCTCCTTCCCCTATCCCTTTCACCATCTCTAAAATATTTAACTCCTGTTTCCTATCATCTTTCATTTCTTTTTCTCTTTAAATTATTTATATTTTGGCTTCCTATTTATGAGAAATCATGTGATATTCAACCTTCTTAGTCTGATTTACTTTACTTAGCATTATAGTCTCAAGATTCATCCATTTTCTTACAAACGACTCAAATTTTTGTCCCACTACAGGGGTCTTCAACAACGTTGTCAATATGTAGGTCTATTTCAGTGTCTTTTATTATAGTCCATTGGTCTATATGTCTATTTTTGTGCTGGTACCATGATGTTCTAAGTACTGTTGATTTGTAGTGTAAGTTGAAATCTGGGATTATAAAATATCTCACTTTGGAGTTTATGCCCAAGACTATTTTGGATATTCTAGGTCTCTTCTGGTTTCCTATACATTTTATCAATTTTAGGATTGGTTTTTCTAGTTCAGTAAGAAATACTGCTTGTGCCGGGGATTTAGCTCAGTGGTTTCACTGCCTGCTACACAAACACAAGGACCTGAGTTCAATCCCTGGTACTAAAAAAAAAAAAAAAAAAAGAAATACTACTTGCATTTTGATTGGAGTTGCATTGAATTGATATAACAGTGGTGGTGATATAGCCATTTTGATAATATAGATTCTGCCCATCCAGGAAAAGTGGATGTCTTTCCATTTTGTAACATCTTCTTCAATCTCTTTTTTCAAAGATTTTGTTTTTCATTATACAGATCTTTACTTCCTTGGTCAGGTTGATTCTCAGGGATTTAATTTTTTTAAACTACTAAGAATGAATTTGCTTCATAAATTTTTAGGTAGGTTCATTGTTATTGTACAGCAATACTGTTGAATTTTATTGATTTTGTATCCTGCCACTTTACTGAATTGTTTATTATCTCAAAGGTCTTCTGGTGGAATTTTTGGGTCATTTTTGTAAAGGATGATATCATCTTCAAATGAAGACAGTTTGACTTCTTTCTTCCCTATTTATATTACTTTTCAATATTTTTCCCCCATTAAGTTTATTGATACATTTTAGGTATAAAATACATTTACATACATCATTGGGATCTTGTACCATTACATGAGCATCTTGGTTCTTATTTTTTTCCCCTTCCTCTGCCCTCCCTTCACCCCCTCCACCCTTCCCCATTTTCAAAGATTTTGTTTCCATTTTTTTCTTTTTCTCATATTTTCCCCTGTATTTCCTTTCTCCTACATCTCCCACTTCCCCTGCTCCTTTAGACCTTTACATCCTACTACACAATATCAATTATACATTTTCAAGATTAAAATATCAGGACCCAGGAGACATTACCACAGATTTTAAAGAATTTAAAAGGATATAGAAAGCATATTACAAAAATCCTTTTTGAAATAAATTTGACAACTTCTAAGAAGTACCTTGGAAGACAAATTAATGAAACTAGCTCTGGAGGAAATATAAAATTTGAATAGCACCTATTAAATAAAGTATATTCCTAGCTTGAAAACCTACCTATATGACAACAACAGGCTCATATATATTTTAACTGACAAATTATATCAAACATTTTAAGGCAGAAAAAGAAAGGAACACTTTTCCCTTCAATTTAGGAAATCAACATTGTGCTAATCCTAAAACTGGATAAAGATAATAAAAGAAAAAAGTATTAACATAGATAGAAATTTGTTTGACAAATTAAACTATTAGAAGTCAGTTCTGGCAGTATGTGGAAAGTGGTTTTGTTTTAGGGATGGAAGTGTTGGTTCAGCGTTGGAATATCCAACCCAAAAAGTCATCATTTTAACAGAGGAAAGGAAAAAGCCATATGATCCTGTCACTAGTTGGAGAAAGAGTATTGGACTAAATTTCACAGCTGTTCATGGTAAAAGTTATCAGGAGACTGGAAGTAGAACAGAACCTTCTCAACAGATTAAAGACATATACTCCATACTTCCAGTGAGAACACCTTATATGAATGGAAAAGATACAATGATTTCTCCTTAAGGTGGGAAACAAGGGCAGATATGCTTACTCTTTATCTGTCCATTAAACTTTGAAACCTAGCCTCAACCAAAATAGTCTGGCAATAAAATGACACAATTAGGATAGGATTGGCAAGGTATTGAAGTAAAATCTTTATATGTAGATGAAATGATTAGCTGCAGAGAAAATAGTAAGAAATCTCTAGGGGCCCCTAGAACTTGTATTTGAATTTAGCAGGATTAAAAAACACAAGGTATATATACAAATTCAGGTCTGTGTATACTTGCTATAAATGAAGAATTGGATGTTGAAATTTAAAAGTTATGTAGGGAGTAAAAAGGGCCTAGAAAAATTTTAAAAAAAAAGTGTTGGAAGATGTTTAGTACCTAGTTTTAAGACTTCTTCTAAAGCTACAGTAATCAAGGCAGTGTTGGTGTAGGGAAAGACATATGGAACATTGGAATAAAACAGAGAATCTAAAAATAGAACCACACATATATGGTCCACTCAGTTTGAAAAATTATTTAACATTAGCATTTTATAGAATATAAACTCAATTCAAGAGCTGAGGAAAAGATAATGTTTTTAGCAAATGGCAGTAGAACACCTGGTATCCATATGTAAAAAATTAACCTCAATCCTTTATTTCCATACATAAAAATAACTTGAAAGAATATATGAAACTAAATATGAAAGCCTAAATGTATGAAACTTTAAGAAGAAATTGTAAGTTAAAATGCTTATGAATTTAGGGTATGTAAGAACTACCTAGGATACAAAAAACCATGATGTATAAAAGAAAAAAAATTGATAAATGAGATTCCATCAAAATTTAGAACTTTAAATGACACCATTAAAATGAAAACTAGTCCTTAGACGATATTTACAATGCATATAAATTATGACCAGAACATATAAAGAACTCTTACAGCTCAGTAATAGACAACTCAATTAAAAAGTAGACACAAGAAGATGATAAATAGCCAGTATAGCACAAGGAAAGGTGCGCAACTCTAGAATCAGAAAAATACCAATCTGTACAATAACAAGATTGAATTATACACTCATTAGGGAGATGAAATTAAAAGTTTTAAAAGCCTTGTCATGACTTTTTCTTTTTGTTGGATTCTCCTCCTTTGCATTTAATTTGTCATGCCCAATGGATTCATTCTGCTGGGTGTCCTGGGGTTGGGATCCTCATTGTCTTTTCCTAGGATATTGTCTAAAATTTTTTTTTGAGTGTTGGTTTGGTATTCATGAAGTTCCTAACGTGCTCTTTATCATGAAAGTATCTTATTTCTCCATCAATTTTGAAAGATAGTTTTGCAGGGTACATCAATCTGGGTTGGAGGCTGTTTTCCTTTAAGGTTTAAAACATATCACTCCAAGCTCTTCTTGCCTTGAGGGTTTGCACTGAGAAATCTGCTGTGATTCTGATAGACTTCCCTTTGTATGTGATTTGTTTCTTTTCTCTCACTGCTTGTAGAGTTTTGTTCTTCTGTTGGACTTCTGGAATCCTAACTATAATATGTCTATGTGCAGATTTTTTTTTTGCTCAATGCTAGCTGGAGTCCTATATGCCTCACTTATCTGTATGTCAAGTTCTTTTCCCCTGCTTGGGAAGTTTTCTGCCATCACTTCTGTGAACAGTTTTTTATGTCATCTGCACTCTCTCCTCTTTCTTCATTGACTCCAATCAGTCCTATGTTATTCTTCTTTGCATCATCTAGCAGCTGCTGGATTGCTTTCTCATGTTCCTTACAATTTTATAACAATTTTTCTTTTCCTCCTCACTAATTGAAATCTTATCTTCTATATGTGAAATTCTATCCTCACATTTGTTCATTCTGCTGCACAGACTTTCGATGGAGTTTTTAATCTCCTGGAAATCTGTTTGTATCTGTTTTATGCATTCCATTTGTTTCCTTTGTTGGGATTCCATCATGTTCCTCAGATCCTCTATTTTTTCATCTTTGTCTTCTCTAGATTTATTAATCATGTCTTCACTATAAGCATAATCTTTGCTGTTATCTGATTAATTATTTCTGATTTCATTTTTTCCAGATCCTCTTTTGTTGCCAGTTCAGAGAGTCCAGGTGGTTGAGTATCAGATTATTCCATCTCCTTTCCCTTTGGGATTGCTGTAGGTGATCTGGAAGTCTGTTTTTGAATCTTGGTTGCATGTCTTTTCATTTCCGGGGTGGTGGTGCTTCTTGCACTTGCATGGCTCACCTTCTCTGCCCTAGGAGCATAGGATGGTGGCCGGGCAGCGTCCTTCTGGGTGCTGGGACTGGCTCACATTCTCTGTCCTAGGAGCATGGGTTAGTGGTGGGGGAGCTTCCTTCTGGGTGTTAGGGACCTATTTATATTACTTTTATACCCCATGATTATAGATTCAGAACACCTGAAATGGTCAGAAATGTCTCCAAGAAGAATGTATGCAAGTTCACTGTTGCCTTGCTGGATGGATTGGGGACACATTCCACATCATCAGGCACCAGAAGTCAAGAAGCTGCAACCAGGAGCAGAAATCTGACTGGTGGAGAATGAAAGATGAAAAATCACACTAAAGCCTGATTGTGTTGACCTCAGAAAAATATAGAAGAATTAAGAGGAGTGAATACACCTTTGAGGGGTATTGTTTCAAAGGGAGGAGAGAATGAGATTGTAGCAAGAACAGAATGAGAGTTTTGGAGAGTATTTTTTTTTTAATTAAGAGTAACTCATGAAGCTGTGTGTGATGACACAAAGCCTGTGATCCCAGCCACTTAGGAAATTGAGGTGAGAGAACCAAATCTTGAAAGCCAGTCTGGGGAAATTAACAAATAATTTTAAAATTAAAAAAATAAAAGGAAGAAAGTGATACAGATCAGTGATAGAGCACTCACCTGGGATACATAAAGGCCTGGGTTCAATCCCCAATACAAAAATACAAAACTATCATTTGTTTGTTATCATCCTCCAAAAACAGAAAGTAAAACACGTGCACTGTGCTACTACAATCATTAAGACGTGATTAGGATTAGGGCAAGGATAAATATGATCATCCCATTGTTCAGAAAAGATGTCAAGAAAATATCATCTAAATGATATTTATTCATGTGTGAATTGAGCACAAAAATGACCCTAGATTTCTGACTCAATTCAAAGGCAAACTAAATTCCAGGTGGTATTATGTCTAAACTACAAGTCTACAAGTCAGTGCTCTAAGTGTACTGATGTAAGTATGGCTTTCATTATCAAGAATTATTAAGCACATTGGAGCATAATGGCGTTTGACTTTGGAAAACTGAGGCAGGAGGATTTCATGTTTGAACTCAGTCTTAACAATTTAACGACTTAGAAAGAAACTTTTTTAAAAAATTAACAAATAGGTTGAGGTAGAAAGCAATATGAAGACCTTGTGATTATTTCCAGTACCACAAACTTTTTTTTTTCAAAAAATTGATCACAAGTCATTAGGAAAAATATTGCCAAATTCAACCATATTGAAACTGAATGATTTTGTGCATACACTGAACACTTTATAGATGATTGAAAGGGAGCCACATATCTAAAGAAATCAGCAATTCATATAATTCACAAAAACATTGATACCATATGCCAATTTAAGAATGCTTTCAAGTACACATTAATTTAAAAAGACAAGTCTGGTTTCATAACTTGTTAGTAGAACACTTGCCTAGCATGTACAGGTGCTGGGTTCAAACCACAGGAGTGACAAACAGTTCAACAGAAAATTTTAAAAGCATAGTGTTCCAAAACGGAAAATGCAAATGCTCCATAATATATGAAAAGAATAAGAGAAATATCCAGAAAAAGAGAAATATAGAACCTGTCCCAGCAGAAACTGCAGCCATGATAGAAGTGTGTGAGTTCATCTCCATGAGAACAGGCCTGGCTTGGGTTAGGAAGGTGAGAGAGGTGACAGCAGCAGCATTCTCCATCTCCTTTTGCTCTTCTTCCATAACTGTGCAGCATCCTGTTGGCTTCTTGTTAGAAGGAAAGTGGAAGCCGTGGGCTAGGGCAGGAGCCCGTTGAGGATCTACAGCTGCATCTTCCACTTCCAGAGAGGTGGCTGCAGGTCTGAAGGGGGGACCAGGGTCACCTGTCACCATTTCCAGGCCTGGAAACACCCTCCCCTTCTGCTGCCTCCAACATGGCAGCAGCACATGACAGTATTTGTAATAGCATCCGTTTGCAATACCTAACAATCACACTCATCTTGGGGAGTTGTACAAATACGTATCACACTTTAATCATTTTATTTCCCCTTCCCCTCATCTCTCTCCCTTCTCCCCCACCTCCAGATCCCCTTCCCATCTCCCGCAAGTCTACCTTCCTGTTTTCTGTCATCTAACTTTTATTTGCCCTTTACTTGTATTTTGAGTTTTTCATTTAAGAGGAACCATGTGATATTTAACCTCCTGTACCTGCTTTTTTTCACTTAGCATTATGGTCTCGAGGTGCAGCGATTTTCCTACAAATGACTCAAATTTATCCCTCTGTTGTGTATATATACTATATTCTCCTTTTCCTTTCATCTGTTGATCTACATATAGGCCACTTCCAAGATTTAGATATTAGAAATATGCTGCTATAAACATGGTATGCATGGTTCACTGAAATATGATGTCCTTAACTCTTTTGAGAAGATACCCAGAAGTGGAATAGCTGAGTCAAATACAATTTCTAGTTTTAGTTTTTTGAAGAATCTAATGTCCATATTGGTTGTTCTGGTTGACACTACCACCAATTATGAAGAAGGATTCTTTTCCCCACAACCTCACCAGCATTTGTTTGTTTTTTAAAAAATTTTTTGATGATAGCCATTATTTCTGGAATAAGATGGATTCCCAGTATTGTTTTGATTTGCATTTTTGTATATGTGCTGCCAAAGCAAGCACTTGATTTGCATTTTCTAATGGCCTAAGATGTTGAAGATTTTTTGTCATGTGTTTATTGGTCATTTGGGGCTGATTTTAAACATCCATTCCCTGCCACAGCATCCTCCCTGGATGAGCTCCAGAGGCCACTGAAGGAGGCAGTTGTAAAGACTGTCTTCTCCACATTTCCCACTGTTGTTGCTGCTGCTGGGGCTGCTGAGGCTGCTACTGGCAGGTCAGTGGCTGCTGAGGAGAAACAAAAAGAAAATCATTGCAATCATCAAGCAGCTAATACAGAGGCCTCTACTCAGCTGTTGTTCAGAGCCAGGCTGCAGCCAAGAGAGGGGCATCAACAACCACCAAGTCCAGAGCCATTTTCTTCCTGAAGAAGAATACCCACCACAAGCATCTTCCACCATCTCTCTCCTTTTTCTTCAGCCACAGGTTCCCACACATGGCAGCCAGCATCAAAGAGATCATTAGCAGAAACAAAAGGAGATATCAAGAGAATAAATTCAAGTTAGGCTTGATTTATATTTATCCAAATATTATTACTATGAGATTTCCTGCAGAGAGACTTGAAGGTATACACAGGAATAACATTGATGATGTAGTGTGGTATTTGCTTTCAAACCCTAAAACCATTACAAGGTGTACAGTGTATGTGCTGGAACACATTATAACACCCCAAATTTCCTTCACTTGCAGAGTATTCATTTGAAGAGCCTCTCACCACAACTAGAATGTAGCACTCTTTTGTGAAGATCTTGACCAATGGCTAAGGAAGATGACAATTATCTTGTGGCAATTCACTGTAAAGCTGGAAAGGGAGTTACTGATGAAATGGTTCATGCATATTTATTACATCATGGCAAATTTTTAAAGGCATAAGAGGCTTTGGATTTCCATGCTGAAATCAAGACCAGAAGAGAAAAAAAAAGAAATTATTCCCACTCAGAGACACTATGAGTGTTGTTAAAGCTCCCTGCAAAAGAATCATCTGGATTATAGACCTGTGTCACTGTTGTTTCACAAGATGATGCTTGAAACTGTTGCAATGTTGAGTTGGGGAACTGGCAATCCTATTTGTGATCTGCCTGCTAAAAGTGAAGATATATCCCTCCTATTCAGGGCCCACAAGACAAGAATGCAAATTCACTTCATTTGAGCTCACTCAGCCATTGCCTATGTGCAGTGAAAACAAAATTTCTTTCTTCCCTAAAACAAGATGATTAAAAAAGGAACAAAATATTCCACTTTGGGGTAAATATTTTCTTTGTACCTGGACCAGAATTGAAGCCTCAGAAAAAACAGAAAATTAAAGTCCATATGATCCAACAATTTATGATATTTGCAGAATAGCACATTCAGATAATGACAAAAAATCTCAAGGTCTTATCTTAACAAAGAATGATCTTGACAATGCAAATAAAGATATGGTCCATGAAAAAAAGAGAAATATAGAGTAACCAAACAATATTTTACAGATTGTTAGGGTAACTAAAAATGTTTCTGATGATGTAGAAATTACAAACCATCTAGTGCGAATGTCAATTAATTCAACTATTTAGAAAATGTTTTGGGGGATTGCACAAAAAAAGAAAAATTATACTCTTAAAACTAATAATGTCACAAAAAATCTATCTTTCATTTTCATGTGGAAACATGAGAGAACATTCATTTTATCCACAGTGTCAGAAAAAGATCTACCTAAAATTCATCAATATTAGAAGGACTCCTTATTTTTTGTCACTATACATCATGTAAAATGGAGAACACTGTAAATTAATGTATCACTGGTAAACCAGATGACATGATGGAATACCAGAAGATCAATGAGGAAAATAACAATATATAGAAAATAACAAAAATATAGAAATAATTCATCACCTTAAGTTTATCAATGTCACAAAAAGCAAACTGATGTTACAAGTTATCCAGGCATGTTTAAAAGGTGACTATGAGACATTATAGTCATAGGGAATTGGTTTTGTGAACAAGTATGTAAAAAAAGTCATCAAAAATTGGTTGCGTTAATTCAATGTCTATTTCTACTTCTGTATACCTTGAAAGAGTCTATAAAAGTACACTTAAAGAAAATAAACTGGCATGTGTACTTTCTCTGCAAAGACCTCTGTTGTATATAAGGGCCATTCCCCCCTCTCGTGTTATAAGTTCATAGTCACCATTGAGGGGGATCGAGATATGGAAGTATTATTTGGACAGCCACCATTTAACTCAAGTCAGAAATATATTTGATTGACTCCATAGAGAGGTCTGTAATCAATGCACTGGGAGAAGAACACTCAGTTTCAGTTTTTGGCCTCCATCTATATATAAAAACTGAGAATTATCCTAGGAAGAGGCACCTCTAAATAAAGTCCTAATCCTTGAAGCTATACATGCCCAATTTCTAAAATCCTTATAATGAACAGTAGTCCTCATTGTCTAAGCATAATAAATTTAGAGTTCCTTTTTATGAGAAATGAAGACATTTTTCACTGATGAAGTTCAAAATTTCAAATCTCACAAGGCCATCTGAAACTTCTGAGGTGATATAATTGTGATAATTATATAATTAGTGAAACTGAGTAAGGTAGATGGTAATATGTCCCTTATAGGAGACTGTTTTCCCAGGACAAGTCTCAGTATTTTTTTCATGGAGCATGAAGTTACTGATTTTGCCTCATAGTAAGTGTATATGGTAGTGCAACTCATATTACCTTAACCATGAGGGTCAAACACAGAAGCCAGCCCCAGATATTAACACAGCCTTGCTTAAACCTTTCTCTCCCCCATTCACCTTTTCCAACATTCCCTCTGAGATTCAGCCATATGGAATTGCTAAAACTGAATGTCTAACTCCAGTGCTACTTCCATGAAGTCCAAGCAACAAGATGGAGTTTAGAGATTAAAATCATTTGTCAATCATCACACCCCTGGCAAAACAGCAAAATCGGGGTTGAAGTCCAAGTTCAAAGGTACTCAGACATCATAGAATTGGGCATTTTGGCTCCTTGATATTGTAATTTGAAGTTATTCTAGAAACCAAAGCTCCAAACCAATGGCACAATCACACAAAAGATAGTCCAACAATCAGACTCCTCAAGGCTCCCTTCATTTCCTTGTTCCTCAAACTGTAGATAAGTGGGTTCAGTGTTGGAGGGATCACAATGTACATCACTGAAGCCACTACATTTTTAATGGAGGAGTCAGTAGCTGCAGAACTCATATAGACTCCAAAACCTGTCCCATAGAACAAGGACACCACTGAGAGGTGAGACCCACAGGTGGAAAAGGTTTTGTACCTTCCCCCCACTGATGGGATCCTCAGAATAGAGGAGACAATTTGTATATAAGAGAAAATAATCCCAAAAAGAGGTACACCAAAAAATATGACACCCACTATGTATACCAGCAGGTTGTTGATGAAGGTATCAGAGCAGGCGAGCTTGATGACCTGAGCAAGTTCACAGAAGAAGTGGAGGATCTCCAGGTCTGTGCAGAAGGACAGCCGCAGCACCATGAAAGTGTGGAGCAGGGTGTGCACAGTGCTAATGAGCAGGGAAAGTAGAACCATCAGGACACAGAGGCAGGGGCTCATGATGACTGTGTACCTCAGAGGATGACAAATGGCCACATAGCGGTCATAGGCCATGACTGCAAGCAGACAATTTTCCAAGCCACAACAAAGCAGAGCTAAGCAGGTCTGGGAGAGACAGCCTGTGTAGGTGATGCTCTGATCCTGTGTTTGGATGTTCACCAGCATCTTTGGAAGCATGATTGTGCTTACAGAGATATCAATGAAGGACAGGTTAGAGAGGAAGAAGTACATGGGGGTGTGGAGGTGGGAGTCAGAGCTGACAGCCAGGATGATGAGCAGGTTCCCAAGCACTGTGACCAGATACATGGACAGGAACAGGCTGAAGATGAGGGGCTGTAGCTCCGGGTCATCTGTCAGTCCCAAAAGATGGAATTCTAAAACAGTTGTTTGGTTACTGTGTTTCATGTTACTAGTAAATCTCATAGAAAACATGATGTGAAAAAAAAAAAAAACCATGGTGTGAAAATACAATAAAAATATTTGTTTCTAGCCAAACAGCAGGAGTATGACATGGTGACTTGGTAGAAAGGAAAATCCTTGGTACTGTTATAGTGTTACTGATGACAAGATATGGGAATGGGAACCCACGCTGCAGGTGGATTTTATATATCTAAAGTTTGAAAACCAGGGTTTTTACAAAAAAAGGAAAATTATCTTGTGTATACAATGGAACCAAAGGGTTATTCAGATATTTTTGTCACTGTTTCTTTCCATTCCTCTTCTCTCTTCTCCTCCTCTAACTTCCACACCCTTTATTGGAAACCAACACTTTTTCACACATTGTTGTAAGTGTTGAGACTGTAAGAAATAAGACATGCAATTTCCATAAGAATTAGTCCATGCCTTCAATAGAAATAAAGATGAGGATTAACTTATCAAATATGTCTTCCAAAGCCATGTCTGCCGCGTTGGCATCTCAAGGGCTTCAGATCATCTGAAGGGCTTGTCAAATTATAGTTGCGATAATTGATGCTCTCTCCCTGCCAGACATGAATGTCACAAGGTTATGTAATGCACATAAACTACACTGTTCATGTTTGGCAAACTCTGAGTCAGAACTTAGGTTATCTGGCTGCTGGATCGATTCTCATGACCAACTTCTGCTAATGATTGTGGAGAGCATAAAGTCAGTAATGCTAAATGATCACATAGGTCTTTGAAATTTTCAGTATAGTTCTTTTTTATTCATTAGGTTTATTGGTACATTTTAGGTATACAATACAATGACATTCATCATTGGGAATTTGTACCCTTACATGATATATCTTGGTTCTTATTTTCCCCATTTCACTGCCCTCCCTTCAACCCTTCTACTTACAAAGAGATTGCTTCCATTTTTTCCTTTTCTCATATTTTTTGTTTCCCTTCTTTCTTTTCCTTCCCCCCACTGGTTCCCCTTCCCTTTTAGACCTTTTCTTCCTATTTCACATTATCTAATATACATTTTGATCCTTATTTTCACTTTCAGTTTCTCACACCGAGAAACTGTCATGAACAAAGATATTTTTTTGTTTTCCTTTCTTTCTAGGTATGCCCACTTCTACCACTTCTACAATTAAGGAGAGGGAGATTCATCCAGGTAGATTTGAACAATAATTAGAAAATATTGTTTTTAAATTCAAGCCCATAAGAATCTCCCTGGAAATGCCAGAAATCCGCTTTAGCCATAAATTCTAGAAGAAATGGGTAATCATGTTGAAAACACTTTGTCTTATCCTAAGGGAACATCTTTCCTTAGTGAGAGAGGTATCATATCATTACACAGAATAAACAAGTACTAGCCACATGAGTGAAAGAATGAAATGTAGAGGCTCTTATATAGACAGATTGAAATAACAACCAATTTGTTAATCTTCAGATGGCAGAGATGTCAAGATGACACTGATTTAGATAATCAGGTTTCCTAATAAGAGGGCCTCTCTAGAGCAAAGATCTTCCTCTCTTGGGGAAGACAGAAGCAGTAGGATGCTGATCATTTGGTGTAACATTAGATTCACACAGTCTGAATTTAATCCAGGACCTGGTATTTCCTTTCTGAATGAGGGAAAGTCTTCAACAATATAAGAAGCCGGGGTGTCCCCGTTTGCTTAATGAAACTGTTTGATGAATGTGTTCTTTAGCTGTAGTTTCATAATCATTTCTCAGTTTAGAATTCTGCCCATATTGTGTATCTTAAGTATACACAGTTTTTCTTTGTGTAATTATGCCTCACTAAATTTGGGAGGAAACTGCATGTGAATCTTTTGCTTGATGAGAAATGAATACAGCAAAGTGGCCAGCACAGTGCTGGCAATTGGAACCCTGGCATTTGTCTGTCCTATCGTGTGCATGACAATAGCAAGTGATGTTGTTCACCCCTTAGAAGGAATAGACATCTGGAGCAGGGGAAGGAAGAAAGACAGAACATCTCCAGCATATGACCTGCACATTTTGGGGAAGATTTTATGTGCTGAATCTACCACTAGGAATATTGGTTTGCAGAAAAGTACAGAAAGATGCATCAGTGATACCGATATTCCTTTGGCTATATAATATCTAACACTGAAAATGAATCAAATGGTAAATGCATTAGACACAGGAATCACAAAATTATGACTACCTAAATAGGAAAAAAATGTATATGTAAGTAGCATTCCTTGAGAAAACTGGAAATATTTTAACCTTCTCAGAGAAGTGTGTTTCATTACAGATTATTCAGGCATGATGGGAAGTAAAAGCATGCCAGTCAGCATTCATCACTCACCAGTTAAAACTATTCTAATTCATGAAGAGTCAGGGCATTTAAAAAAGCTGTGTTATGTACTTGTACCCACTCCCCAAGATGATTGTAAACTATATGTACTGCAAACATGTACTAATAAAAATAAAATAAACGGTATCATAGGATAAAAACTCATATTTCACCATTTTTCCTTTAGACATCTTTAGTGCAAAAATATTAGAGGACTATTTGAAACCTCCATTTTATATTCTTGAATAAAACTGATTTTCTTCTTTCCCCAGGGAAAGTACCACCCTCATGAAACATACATTATTCTGTTCAGTTTTAATCAAATTGATATTTTTCTTTCAAATAATAAAAACTGCATAATGTTGTATTTGGTAAACTTTATATAAATAGAATCTTATAGCATATGATATTTATAATCAATGTTTTTGGTAATTTTTTTAAAATTAGCTTTGTTGCATTTAGTCCTTCTTTATAAATTTTTACTATTACATCATCCCACTTTCTTGTCACAGTACAATTTATTGTCTGCAAGTGATGTGTATGCCTGTTGACATATAGGTAGATGATGGCAGATAGATAGATGATAGATAGGTAGAGAGATAGATAGATAGATGATAGATTTGGATCGTGGGGAGATATTTTGGCTTTTTTCTACCACCTCCTTACCGACCGAACCATTCCACTATCTTTGAGCAAACGGTAGGGGCGGTCACCTCACCAGCCTCTCAACAGGACAACTGCCAACACATCCTCCCCCGATCAGCACAGGCCCCCTTCATCCTCTCAGGAGCACTTTCTTGTCATCAAATCTAACCCTCATGACTTTTCTTCCAACCTACAAGGAGGGCAAAGGACAGTTGGCTCAATACGCTGGCAAGAAAAGGGGAGAGTCGATGGAGAAAAGTTCCCCAGGCTGGGCCCGGAGACTCACTCACACCTTTCATTCCACAACGCTGGAAGGCTGGGGCAGGAGGACTGCCAGTCATTCGAGCCCAGCCCCAACCGCTTAACAGGTGACAGAGAAGCAGTCCCCAAATGAAAACATTTCACAAAATGCCCAGGGGGAGAGAGCTCATTTCGAACGTCTCTGTGTACTGGCCTAGCAACAGTGGACTCAAAAGAGCTAGCAAGAGAGCGAGAAAGAGAGAAACAAAGAAACCCAGGCAGCCTGCCAGCCAGTCAGCCAGACAGACAGACAGACACACGGACAGAGTGGGGAGAAGAGCACGGTTCGAGATTTCTTTGATCATTATCATAGGGTAAATGAAGACCGACCTGCGAGATCTCCCCAAGTGGGTGGGAGGCCTGGCCAGGTGCATTGTGGGAAACCAGGTCGGAGCAAACCTCCTTTTGTCTGGACCCTTGAGACCAAACTGGGAAAATCTTGGGCTCTTCGGTTTCCAGACCCAGGAGACCAAACGCCAACCTCATCCTTAATCCAACCATCCAGCAGCCCAATCAGCCACAAAACCAACCATCCACTTATCCATCCACTTATCCATCCACCCATCCCCCCGTCCACCCATCCATCCAGCCATCCAGCCAGCGAGCCAGCCATCCATTCATACATCCACACATTCACCTGGCCACTTTTGTTTTTGTGGTTTTTTTCTTTTCTGTTTTTGGTCCATTGAAGATGATTCTTTCTGATGCTTATTCAAGAGACGTGTGTTGAGAGACAAGGGAGAAACAGGAAGCCAAAGATTGCCCTCGTGGAACTCAGCTTTTTCTTTGAAGAGGAGTGCCTCTGTCCAGGGCTCAAGGCTTCCGCACACACTGCAATGGATGCAGTTACCCAGATGCAGCTCTGGCTGCCCCTTGTTATTTCCATGTGATGCGATTGGACGCCCGTGCATGGGTGGGTGGTGCCTGAGAACTCGGCTCCCCGGAAGTGTGTGCAAGGGGGCGGGATTGAGGCCAGAGCTGATTGGTCCGTGGGTATGGTCGGGGTCCTTGGGCTCACAAAGTTAGCCAGTAGCAGGTGTTCGGGAGAGGGGTTCCAGGCGGGGAGGGCGGGGCGAGAGGAGAGGAGAGGAGACCTCGCGAGATCTGGCAGCCAGGACCAAGCCTCAGCAAGGCTTCTAGCGTTGGTAAGTGCACATCCACAGCACGCCCGGCGCACGGGTGATTCCAAGCTTGGGCCTCACACGCACCCCCCGAGGACCCTCAGCTGACCTCCCAGCCGGCGGTGAGCCGCGAGGATACGTGGGCCGTCCTCCCATGGCCCGCGTGATGCCCCCAACCGCCGCCACCCCAGCTCGCCTACAGGACCCCGCTCAGGCCAGCTCAGTGAGCCAGGGACGCCAGGCGGAAGCAGCCGCCGGGAGCCAGCCAGAGAGCGAGCGAGTGGGCCCTGCGGGGAAGGGGAGGCCTGGACGGAGGGAGATGGCCAGGGCTGGGGCGACGGAGGAGCGGGTGGGGCGAGCAGTGCACAAGCTGCGAGGCCGCCTGCTGGCCACCAGCGACCCAGACAGGCTTGCCAGGTATTTGCGGAAACTCTGTGCCCTGCCTGTGAGCGCCCAAGTGCGGGCGCAGACCCGCGTCCGAAAGACAGTCAAGCGCCTGCGCGGACACGCGCTGGTAGGCACCTTGGCCAGCGCCTTGGCGGCCCTCTGGAAAAGCTTGGCTCTTTGCCAGCGAAAGCCTGGGCCTGGGCCCCAGGACTTATAGGAGAGCAGGGGCTCAGAGGACGGCGGCGGCGACGGCGGGGGCGGGGGCGGCGGGGGCGGCGGTGGGGGCGGGGGCAGGGACCGAGGCGCGAAAGGCGGCAGGAACCCAGGTGGCGACGTCCTGCCGTCAGAAAGAAGGGACGCTTGGGGATCCCCGCACTACCGCGCAGCCCCCGGGAGCCCAGCCCGCAGCCCTGACTCTGTGCGGGGACAGACAGGGAGCCTGAGGGGGCTCCCTACAGCTCCCAAGCGGTCTCCCAACCTGCCAGGTCTCCGCTGAGGGCAGCACTCAACACCCGGAAACACACAGCACAGAAAATCGCCCCTCTGATGGCCAAGACCATGCAAGATTACAAGAATGATGAGTTACTATTCATATTTATTTATTTTATTACTTGTAACAAGGCAGAAAATAGCTCTTTTTCATGCTTCTGTAGATCATCAATGGCTACTTCGAGAATCTATAATCTAATACAATGGAGGATTCAGAAGAAATGGATTCCTAGAAAAAAATGAATAATCAAAGTTGATGCAAGAAGGTCTAAATTTCCTATATAAATAATCTAATATAAATAACGAAATCAAAGAAATAATTTAAAAACTACCAACAAATAAAAGTCCAGATTGTGATGCATTCACTGATGAATTTTACAAGAACTTCAGTGAAGATCTAAAGCTTATATTCCTCAAACTTTTTAAAGAAATTGAAAGGGAAGGAATACTCCCAATGCCATTCCTAAAACCTAGCAAGATCCTAACTCCAAAACCCAAAATATCCAGCAAAGAGTACTATAGGCTAATCTGTTTAATCAGTATAGATACAAATATCCTCAGTAATTTTCTGTCAAATAGAATACAACAAATCAAAGAAAAGGTAACACATCATGGCCAAGTAGACTAATTCCAGGGATGCAGGGATAGTTTAACTTATGCAAACCAGTAAATGATTATACCATATAAACTGAAGTAAGGACAAAAATCACATAATCATCTCAATAGATGCAGAAATAGGCTTTGAAAAAATCCACAATGTACTGCTTTTTTGCGGAGGGGGCGGGTACTGGGGATTGAACTCATGTCCTTGTGCTTGCGGGCAGGTAGCAGAACCAATGAGCTAAATCCCTGGCTCTACAATATATTCATTATTAAAAAAAAAAAAACCTTGAGGAAGTAGGCAAAGAAGGACCTTATCTCAAAGTGATAAAAGCCTTTTATGACAAATCAACAATCAAATTCATATTTAAAAGGGAGAAACTGAAAGATTGCTCTCTAAAATAAAAAACAATACAAAGATGTCTCTCTCATCACTCCTGCTCAATAGAGCAATAAGCTAGTAGAAAGAAATAAAGGGGATATGTACAGAAAAGGAAAAAGTCAAATTATCATTATTTGCAGGTAACATGATCCACTCCATGAAAGACAAAAAATTCCACCAAAAGATTTCTAGAATAACCAAATTCAGTACCATTGCAAGATACAAAGCACACAAAACCAATAGTATTGCTGTACACCAATAATAAAATTACTGAGAAAGAAATTAAGGAAACAGTATCATTCACAATATCATGATGAAAAATTAAATTCTTAGGAATTACCCTAAACAACAAGGTGTAAAATTACTAGAGCAAAAAGAACAGTAATGTGAAAAATATCAAAGAGACTCTAAGAAAATACAAAGATATCGCCTGTTTCTGGGTAGTCAGAACTGATACATTTTAAATGGTCATGCTTCCAGAACTGATGTACAGATTAACACAACACCAATCAAAATACCAATAGTATTCCTCACAGAAATAGAGAAAACAATGCTAAAATTCATCTGGAACAGATGAGACATAAAAAAGTAATCCTGGACAAGAAGAGCAAAGTGGGGGGAATCACACTCCTGGACTTCAAGTTATGCTACAAAGATACAGTGAGAAAGTACAGTGCGGTACTGGCAAAAGAAAAGCAAAACAAATAAACAAAAACAGACATATGGATCCATGAAAAAAATAGATTGCAGAAAAAACTACAGGTATCCTCAGCTACCTGATCTTTCACAAGGGAGCCAAAACTTTAATAAATGGTAATTGTAAAATTGGTTACCCACATGCAGAAGGTTGAACCAAGACCCATATCTCTCACCATGTACAAAACTAAAATAAAAATGGATCAAAGATCCAAACATTAAAACAGAAACAATCTGCCAGAAGATAAAATAGGTAAAACTCTTGAAGAAAAAGGCATAGGCCCATATTTTCTAAACAGGACCCTGGTTGCATAGAAAATAATACTGAAAATCAACAAATGGGATGATATCCATATAGGAAAGGAATCAAGAACCAGAGGGAATGGGATAGGAAGGGAAGGAAATTAGATAAAAAAGGAAATTTTGATTTTTGTATATGAGCATCATATTCCCACAGTGAGTAAAATCATTCCGTACTACAAATATGTACCAATACAAAAAATCAAATAAAATAATTTTTGTAAGTTACTAATCTCAGGGAAATATTAATAAAATATCTAAATACAGTAGATCTCTTTTAATTATCAAATGTTTTATAAGTAGATGTTGAAGTGATAGGTTTTAAAACTGTGTTCTTACTGCTACTTATAATTGTTTAGGAAAACATAAACAACTGAGGATTGTAGTACTCATTTTCATATGAGAGATCAGAGTGGAAATCCTTGTTGGAGAAAGGAATAGTACATTTCCTGGAGTTATAGGGATTGTGTCCCCAACACAAGATATGCCTTTGGTGATGCAAAAGACCTACTTAAGACATGTTTCTCAGTGTCAAACTTTGTACATAACTAGCTCAAGGCTGAGGTTACATGTTAGTGTTTTGCATCACTGAGCCCAGAATAGTCCATGGAAAAGAAGTAATAAGACTGATTTACCTGATTTTTAATTTGGCATCCTGGGAACAGAAAATCTGCAAAAAAAAATTACTTTGTGGAGAGGAAATTCCATAGGGAAAGTATGTGCTCAAGGATGGAATAACAAGCCAGTAATATACCTAGAGAACACACACACACAAAGACCTGTAAATATCTTCCTGCCCTAGGCCTTTGGTTCATGAAACATTTGCCTGGGAAGAACATGGTCATTTATTCTGGATTCTGGTCTCTGACTCAAGTACTAGAGTTGGACCTCTTCCTCCTGTTGTTTGGGCAGCATATCTTCACTCTCCAAGTAAACTAACTGAGGCAGAATTTGGACAAACACACAGAGACTTCCTTTCACAAAACCCATCCAGTTGAGCCCTTCAGCCCAGCAGGTGCAGCAGGAAAGCTGAGACTGGAAGACAAAAAATTTTAACTGAGGTACTGAGAGCCAGCTAACCCTAGCCTAGAATTTAGATACTGCTTTGCTTGTTTTCTTGCTTGTTTGATTAATACATTGATATAAGTATTTACCTTTCTGAAAAGAGAAATACTAAAGCCAGAAAAGTAGGGTTCAGTGTAGACACTTAAGTGATGACAGAAGCAGCTCAGGTAGAACAGGGATTGAGAAGCTTAAAATGATTTCATTATAGATAGAGCATATACCTAAGGACTTCTGCAATTAACCAGGTGGAACAGAAAAATGACACATTAACCTGGAGGACCACAGGCTGAAGTGAGTTCATTTCTTGGGAATATCATTTTGATTTGCTTTTTATTGTCTATTATCCATTTTCCATGTTTGTCCACATTTCAATGGAAATTTCCAGTTTACTTTTCCCTCTATTTACTTTTGGAATATTTTTGCCCCTAGAATTTTAAAATTATATTTAGTAAAATATTTTATTTTCTTACCTCCAAGTTTCTTGCCTTACACAAGACGAGTTTTCTCACACATAAACTTTACATAATTTTTGATGTTCCTCTAAGTGATACTGTTTGCTTTCATAATAAAGTGCTTAATTTTTTAGATTTGACATAAGGTATTTTAGCTAGTGTATCAATTAATTTCTCCTCTGCAGGTAGTCATTTATGCCAGCTTTTCTTTTCCATTCAGGCTTTTTCACCTAAATGGAAATATATCCTTGTCTTCTATTACATATCCATATATACTGATGTGTAATTCCTGATTCATTCAAGAAATTCAAACTGAGCGTATACTTTGGGCCACAACATTCAAAGAAAATTGTTTATGAAACATTTTTATATGTACATCTTTGCCACTTTATTATTCAATTTAGATAACATCAAATGATTTGTTTTATATAACTTCTTTTACTTAGTACTTGATGCTTTATTTGATCTTTTAATAGAGTTATTCTGAAACAACTATTTTACTCCCTTGCCCAATTATTTCACAATTTCTTCTTTTGTTTAATTTCATTCTGTGTCACAAGGACATATTCACATATTGCCATTAGAATAGAAAACTAAACAAAGCACATAACTCCTGTTCATTTGGACCTAGCTTCATAATGTCAAGGTACACTATAGTGTAATGGACATGCATGCCTTGTAATGCTCTCAGGGATCAGCTATATTCAGGACTTTATTCAGCATGAAATGTCAGACTTGTAGGGTTTTAGTGAATATAGTCTGAAGAGGCCTGACTTGTGGATGTCGGATAAAGATCACAACCAGGTGTGCATTGCCCATGCAATTTCCCCAAAAGGTTTTAATTCAGAAAGCCCAGGAATAACACAACACATTGCACACAAAAACAACTGAAAAAAAAAGGCTGGCTTCATCTGCTTTCATCTTAGATAAACCAATTGGATTTATTTTTTTATTCTGGTCAATTCCCCAGAAAGACAAATGCCAATTTGCTATACTGTGGAAACTCATGAGGGATTGGATGGATGAGGAAATATTGATCAGTTTTAGAAATACATTTAGGTGGGTAAAATAAGTTTAGGTGATGACTATCACACAGTAATGTGAATATAGTTAACAGTGATGTATAATAAATTTCAAAATATACAAGTGAACTTTAAAGGCTTTTATTACAATGAAACATGTTAAAAATAATGGATGTATGAACTATCTTGATTTGATATTTACTCAATGTGTACAGTTTTTAAGATATCACATATTGTCTCATAAATGTGTTCCATTGTTAACTGTGAATAAAAAAGCAAAACTCCCAATTACTTCAAGCCATGTTGCATGGTACAACAATAATTCTCTAATGTTTCATATACTCAAATTGCGTTGCTCTTTGTAGAGTTCCTTTCTGATCCCTTGGTTAATTCTTCTTTAGTGGACTTTTTTTAAACTTTATGGTTAGTAATCTGTATGTGCCTTGGTACCAAAAAGACATCATTACATTTTTCTTTTGATAAACTTATATTTGCTCATATTTATAATTTTTGGATATCCTGCAGAAGATACAAAGTTAGAACACAGTTACAAACAAGCTTGTACTTTCTTACAATCTTGGCCCCTTAGAACCATTCAGTTCCCTTTAGAACCTCTCTCCACATGCACTGAAGATTGTTGTATTTAAACATGGGGTGGAAATATTACTAATAAAATTGAGACCCCCTATGATATATGTATGATACTTATGAACAGGAATTTCTGGGCACAATTCATACAAACTTTCAGATTAAATAATTTTATATTGATACATTGCCTGGTATCCATTCTTTTTAAATAGTGTGAGTTAAATTGAGGACAGAGTGTTAACATGGACTAGGAGACTGTGGATTGTGATACATTCTTAAGCAGGCTTTGTGTATGTGTTTGTGCATGTGTACACTCATGCATTTGTGCTTGTCTATGTGTTTGCCTTTATAGGAGAGAGCAAGCTTCAGAGTAACAGGAACTGGGTTCAATATGTTGTAAAATGTAATTCGTAGTACAGAAGCCAGATCATAAAACAACAAGTCGACATAAACAGGAATGATTTTCAATTCTCACAGGTCCTTGAAGTCAACTTAAAATGGCATATGCAATAACATCTGGACAGGGAGGCTTTTTGTTTATTGACTCTTTTGCAGCAATGAGGCCATTTTATTTTTTATTCAAATACCATCCCATATAATTATCTTCCTTGCTTACACTTCTTGTTATGTTGGCTCCTCGTTATCCTTGAACACCTGATACAAGTACTTTTCTCAGGACCTTTGCAGTGGCCCTTTCCCCTGCCTGCTGTAACCTTCTGGAAATGATTTTGTGGATCCTTCTTTCTTTTTACAAAGGTTTCTTTTCAAGTGTCACCTATCTGCCTGTCTTACCTAAGCACCTAGTACAAAATAAGACCCATTATGTACATTTTTCTTTTTAACTGCTTTTTTTCCCTTCATATTACCTGCCACTATATATATGATTATTCCTTTAGTTGTGTTTCCTTCAATTTTCATGTATTACTTCTTCGTTTGATTTTAGGGACATTCAGTTTTTTAATACTTATCAGTCATCTGTAGACAATGCCCAAAACTTGGCCATCACTGAATTATTCTCCTCAAAGTCATGAAGAAATTTGAATTTTTAATATAGACTATCTTGTAAAAAGATAAGAGTGAGACAAGAATTCCAAATCAGACATGTCAAGGGGATCCCATTAAGTGGAACTGATTTATAAACAAAATATAGCATTTAGAGTCTGGACAAGAGAACAGGAATGATAGCTTTTCTGTCAGATTAATATTCCATAATTGTGTCATGTTATTTTTCTCTTAGTCACACCAACTAGATGGAACCACATAATGAAACACAGACTTCCCAATTTCTTCTTCTGGGAATTTCAGAGGACTCCAGCTTGCAACTCTTCCTCTTTAGACTCTTCCTGTCCATGTACCTGGTCACTGTGCTTGGAAACCTGCTCATCATTCTGGCCACAATCTCAGACTCCCACTAGCACACACCTATGTACTTGTTCCTCTCCAAACTGTCCTTTGCAGACATCTGTTTCACATCTACCAGCATCCCAAAGATGCTGGTAAACATTCAAACACAAAACAAGGTCATCACCTATGAAGGCTGCATCACTCAAGTATACTTTTTTATAGTCTTTGGGGTTTTGGACAATTTCATCTTAGCTGTGATGGCCTATGACCACTTTGTTGCCATCTGTCATCCCCTACAGTACATGGACATCATGAACCTCAGGCTCTGTGGACATCTGGTACTGGGCTCCTGGATCACAACTGCCTTAAACTCCTTGTTACAAACCTTAACAGCATTAAGGCTATCCTTCTGTACAGACTTGGAAATCCCACACTTTGTATGTGAACTTAATCAGTTGGTCCTGCTCGCCTGTTCTGACACCTTTGTTAATGACATGGTGATGTATTTTGCAGCTGTGCTGTTGGGTGGTGGTCCCCTTGCTGGTATTCTTTTCTCTTATGCTAAGATAGTTTCAGCCATTCGTGCAATCTCATCAACTCAAGGGAAGTACAAAGCATTTTCCACCTGTGCATCTCATCTCTCTGTTGTCTCCTTATTTTATTGTACACTCCTGGGTGTTTACCTTAGTTCTTCTGTTACCCAAAACTCACACTCAATTGCAAGAGCTTCAGTAATGTACAGCGTGGTGACTCCCATGCTAAACCCATGCATCTATAGTCTGAGGAATAAGGGTATAAGGGGAGCTCTGAGAAGAATCTTCAGAGTGAAGCCATAAAAGAGTCATATTTAAGAAGTGCCTGTGGTCATGGGACTCTAAGCCACAGGTTCAGACATTGTATTTAATTAGACTATGAAATAGAACCTTCTGTTACCATTTATTTCCAGAAGTTCTGATGTGTTTTCAATTGGTTTGTGGAATTTAATGTCATTATAAAGCTATCAGCTTTGCCTGACATCTAACTTCATTTTTAAGCTTTCTGCTTCCCCTAGAACATAATATTTTCCTACCTGATCTTTCTATTTCCCCAGTGATTTTACTAGGATCAGAAATGATTTGAAGATTACCATTAATCTCATAGAATGATGAATTTGTTACTCCTATGGAATAGCAAATGTAGGTGACTGAAATTTTTTATATAATTTTATTACAGAAGAAATTCTGTAAAAATTTTTAATTTTCTGTCCATTGCTCCTTTTTATATAGCTATAATTAGTGTTTTTCTTTATAATATAAATGTCAGTATATGCTGGTTTCATATTTGATTATTGGATTTTATTATTCACTTAAGGACACAATTTTCTTTTCAGCAGAGTTTTCACAATGCCTCATATTCCTTGGCACAATATGAAAAGGAAAAGAATAGTTTAGAAAGAAGGAAAGAAGGAAAGAGGGGCAACAGCAAATGAAGAGATAAGATTGACTTTCTTATTATTTTTATATCTGGACTTGTGAGCTAGTGGAGATATGGTTTGCAAAATTATTTTGGTGTGAGGAAAAAGAAAAAAGGTAATTAAAATCGGGGATTGAGACAAGCTATGGTTGCATCAGAATCAATATGTTGATAGAAACCTTATATTTGATTACTCTAAATACATTACTTTGTGAGGCTTGACATGTCTGTAAAAGATACTATTTAAACTAAAGGACTAAATAATTACGTTTTTTTCATTTTCACATATACAGCCACCACCCATATACTTTACAGATGAAAAGAGAAAAAGAAAAGAAATAATATGTATAGAGAAAAGAAAAAATCCAGCCACATACACATGAACACACAAAATTTAAGGAGACTTCTCAGTCCCATTTATACTGCAACCAGAATTCTACCAGTAGTAATTGTTGGAAACTGAGCTTGAATCCACCAGATATGAATCAGGGCCACAGGACAAGTCTACTACTGATGCTTGAGAAAGTTCCCTCATATGGTTCATTCTCTTTTTTGCTAGTGAGTGAAGGCGCTTGGGGTTTTGAATGAACCCAACAGCCTACTTCTAGCTCCCTCAACAGGCAGTGCTCTGCTTTGTTTCAGTTGCCCTCCTGTAGGCATCACTACCTGCAGGCTTTTTATCTCTGCTTTATGACTGGATAACTTCTGTTGTGTTAGAGCAGGTGAAAGCATGGTGGAGCTGGCCACATACAAAGTCATAGCATTGTTTTCATTTTCGCTTATCACATGTAAATATTTATATCTAAATTACTTTGTCATATACCTTCACATAAACTTTTAAATTTTCATTGCATTTTCTTTCCTATACTTATTTTGAAATCAACACAATTTCTTGCATTCTCACTCCCGTTCTTGATGCCCTACCATCTTAGATCCTCTTAATATATCTGTCATTTTACTTTATGCACACATTCAAACTCATTTTTTTAACATTAACAGCTGTTTTTGGATTTTTCTGTAAAAAAGTATAACACTTCTCATTTCTGCCAGGAAAATCAGAGTACCCTTTTTTGTATATATTTAAAATTTTGAGGGTACTTTTGGGAAAACTACGGCATGTTAAGTAACAAAAACTTAGCCTCTACAAGATTAGGAGCCTAGACACTGAAAAATCATAACTTCGAGGAGGGGGAGAGGAGGAAAGTGGATCCCAGGAACCCAGGAAAAATCTGACCTGAAAATTGGAGCCTACAGAGAAACTGAACAGACAGTACACAATGAAGAATAAACCAGGAGCATTCTGTCCCTATTTCCCCTGCTCCTGGCTCCTGGTTTGTGAGAAAGGAAGACCAATTTACAGAGACACAGTGAAAGTGTGAGACTCCTGAGGGCTTCAGGGAGAAATATAGCACCAGAGGTGGACCTGCAGATGCTGACTGCTACAAAAGCTCAAAGATAACTCCAGTTCAAGTGCCTGCCATATCCCCTAGAGACAGTGGTCAGACACTCTTCCAAGGAAGGGTTGACTGAACCTGGGACTCAGAGCAGCCATGGTTAGGCTTCATTTCAAGACTCCCAGTGTTACACTCACCAGTAACTGGGTGAGTAACAGCCACAGGAAGCAGCTGTGGTCAGGGAGCCATGGTCAGACTGGCAAGAGAGCCCCAGTTCAGTTTACTGCCTGAATCACTCTAGTTTTAAATATCACAGAATTGACACTCTTCCTCTAATCGTACTGCCTGCTGGTGAGTGCACCCAGCATAAATTTAGGATCTGATTGCCTTATTTTTCTACCAGCATGAGCAGTGACCAGTCTTGACTTGGACATTGCCCCAAAATTGTAGATCCCAGAAAAAAAACTACACATTTGAGATCACAGAGAAATTTCCGTTTATTTTCTTTTTCTTTTTGGCTTTTGTTTCTTTCCTTTTCATTTGTTTGTTTTTATCTTTTGTGAATGTGTGGATTATTTGAATTTGTTCTTTTTGCTCTCTTCTATTTTCCTTCCCTGCTTTCTTCTTCACTAGTCTTTTGAGTGATGGTAAATTTTCCATTGTCCTTCATCCATTTTTTATCTCTTTTGATACTTATTTTTTCTTTATTTTTTTCTCTTCTCTCTTTTAATTTTTCTCTCTTTAATTATTTATCACTTATTTGTATTCACTATATAATCTCTTTTTTTCTGGCCCTTCCTTGTCTCTGATCTATTTTTTCCAGTTTTTTCCCTACCTTTACCTAATTCTACAAATATCCTTTTATTTCCCAAAAAGATCCTCTGTATTCTTCCTTCTCATATAATAGAGTTTAAAGTTTCAAAGTTTTCCCCATGCATTTCGCCATACTCAAATGCTTTATCTTAATAGTATAACCATAAAACTTTGCTAATTTTGATAGTTCACTCTGTAAAATTACTGTTGAATTCCTTTCTACCATTAGCAGATGGTAATTCTACCCTTTCAGATCTAATTCTACCATTGTGTTTAGTACATATTAATTGTAAATCAATACCTGGGTTGTCTTAATGTTTACAACAAGTTTGTAGATTTCTTCTATAGGATGAATGTGGTACATAATTGGTTCTTATGGCATGTTACTATCTGCTTTGTCTTGGATGGTATTACTGTAGCTTATTCACTGTTATTAACAAGATTGCATAATGTCACTATTACTCTGCAACCCAACACACACATTACCTTTGTGACTTTAACACAACTAGAGAACATTCCCAGAGAACTCAGTTGTTGAGGTAACTACACAGAACCATTCCTTCCCAAATTAACCAAGGTGCTCAGATCTTGGGGCAGTGGCAAAGAGCTATAGTTCTCTATGCCCAAAGTACATCATCAAAAAGCAAATAAGGAGATCTTTTTAGGAGCAACAAGATCTTTAGACTATAAGAATCCACAAACCTCAGCACAACACAAAGTAAACAGTAAAAATGAGAAGACAAGGCAACAAAATGTCTCCCAAAACTTGCAGATTCCCCAAAGCCAATCCAGGGAGAACTGAGGGAGCTGAGTAGCAAAATCCACACATTATAATTAGTTGAAAGGACAACACAGGAGGTTAGAAAACAGCTCAAAAGGTACTCAGAGATATTAGAGGAGAAATACAAGTTATAACAGATAATAAAAACAGGTTATGGAAGTTAAAACCAAAAAGTTGCAAGAGCTTTCAAAAGATTAATAAAAAGCAAAATGCACTAAACAAAATGTTTTTAAAAAACCACAAATTATCAATATACCAAACACTTGGAGTCCATGAATAGGTTTCATTCAGAAATCAGGAAAATTATAAATCATCTTTAAATTATGGGCAGCAGAAGAAAACAATGTGAGGACAGAATTTCAGAACTGGAAGACAATGATATTTTCAAAGTCCAAATACTCAAAAAAACCTTGAAAATAAGAGAACATGAAAAATGGATCCAACAACAGCTAGATGATGCAAAGAAGACTAATCTAAGAATAATTGGAAGAAATAAATATCAGAAGATAATGCAAATGACATAAATAAATTTTCACAGAAATAATGGCAGCAAATTTTCCAAATGTAGGGAAAGAAATAACCATACAGATAAGTGAGACATATAGAACCAAAAATAGCCATGAACAAAATAGAATCTATCTGTGTCACATTATATCCAAAGTACCAGGCATAAAACCTTAAAAGCTGTATGAGAAAGGTAACAAATCACATATAAAGGTAAACCCATTAGAATTACAGCAGACTTCTTAATACAAATTTTAAGTGCAAGGAGAGTTTGGACTGAACTGATCCAAGCCTTAAAATAAAACAATTTCCAACACAGACTGATATGTCTTGCAAAATTATCCTTCTAGTTTGATGGGAAAATATGATATTCCAATGATAAAGGGCACCTAAAGAAATTCAAGACCCATCAAAACTGCACTACAAAAACATTTTCAAGGATGTCTTAGAAAGCTATAATGAAATTAACAATGCTGAAGTGTCCAGTAGAGTAAAAGTCCCTGGAAGTTTGTGCACTTACATGGTGGGAAAAGAAAGAGAATCAGCAACAGAAAAACAACATAATGAGAACAGTAAGGAAATACCAATTAGTTATAACAGTCAATGCGAATGGTCTCAATTTGTGAATCTAAAAAAACAAATCAGTAAAATTAATCCAGAAACAATGTCCACCATTATATTTGTTGTGGGTTGTGTTTAGATGTTCCCCCAAAGTTTCATGTGGATGAAGTGGGACTTCCTTTTTCAGAGTTAGTTGAACCTGGCATGTGTGGTCCTGGGGTTAAGGGAATATGATTACTAAACCACTACATGTGAGTGATTAGTTTGGCACTACCCTAATCCCCCATAGTCTGAATAAGATAAAAGGCACAAAAATAGTGTCAAACTCCTCTTGTTGCCTTTGCTACCTTGTGCATTCCATGTTGTTTTTCCTCTGCAATGTCTGTTTGCCATTCCTGTCTTGGAGCTAGCTGACTATGGACTGAAATCTCTATGAGCTCTTAACCAAATAAACTCCTTCCTCTCTAACTTTGGGTGTTGGGTATTTTGTCCCAGCAACGAGAAAAAAGTAACTAACACAATACTGTATACAAGAAACATATTTAATGCAGAAGAAATTTCATAAACTGAGAAATTAAAGGATGGAATACAAAATTCCATGAATTGGAACCCAGAAGCAAGCAGGAGGAGCTCCCTCTTTTCAGAGAAACTGGACTTTCAGCCAGAACTGATCAAGAGAGACAAAGAGAGTCATTATATATTGTTTAAGATAATTATTCAACAGGAAGCGATAACAATTATAAACATATATGCACCAAAAAATAGTCCAACCACATATATAAACATCACTGGAAATGGAAATCAGATAAATATCAGTACAATTATAGTGGGGGGTCTTCAATGCCCAACTATCACAAATAGATCAACTAGACAAAAAAAACAGGAAAAAATATCAGAGTTGAACCAAACCTTCAAACAATTCAGATAAAATATTCAAACATAATAGATATATACACACTGTTCCGTGGAATACCCGAATACATATTCTCAGTTGCACATAGAGCATTCCCCAAAATAGACCACATACTACCCAATAGTGCAAAATAATTAAAATTATTCCACTCATATTTTACCATCACAGTGCGATGAAAGTAGAAGTCAATGGCAAAAGGAACTTCAGAAATTATGAAAATGCATAGAAATTGAACAGTACTCTCTGGAATAATCAGTGATTCACATAAGATATTGAGGAAGAAATAAAATAGTTCCTAGATTAAATGATAATGCAATTATAACATATCAGTGCTTATGAGACATAGAAATTAGTCCTCTCTCCAGGAGGAAGTTGCAATTTTTCTTATTCTGCAAATTGTACTTGCTTTGTTTCCTTTCCTGTTCAGAATCTTTTTAATATGATAGAATCCCATTTGTTGATTCTTAATGTTATTTCTACACATCTTTGTCTGATTATGTTACCTCTTTTTCTTTTATGAGTATGTCTGTATATGTGTGTTTCTTTTCCTCTTGCATTTTTCTCCCAATTTAGTTTATAGTTAGTAGGTAATTCTTCATTGCACCTTTATATGCCTCATACTTTTATCCATATCTCTTCACCTGACTTCTTTCTCCTGTGTCTTATTCATTCTGAATTTTTCTTTTCTTTTCTCACCCCATTTTCACTTGTCTCCTCTAACTTTTGCTCTGATATTTGTGGTAGTCATAGCATCTTTTCTCATCCCTGTTTTTCACTACTGCCCAGTTTGGCTGGTTATCCCCTTCTAAGTATACAACAAATCCTTACCATCATTGGAATCTTTTTCCTCCTCCCATTTCCTCCTTCCTATACCACAGAGAAGAGGACTTTAAAAATCTTTATTTCTTTTTTTTGTCCTCTCTTCCCCTTTTTGCATTAGCCAGTTCCCAACCCCCTGTGCTTTATATAACTGATTCTATAAAATTAGCATTGAATTCTGTTTTTCACCATTAGGGGAGTAACAGCCAATGTATTTATTGTACATTAACTATGGGTCAAGACCTTGGATGTTATGATGTTTTTCACTATAACTGGGGAATGTCTTGTTTAAGCTAAAGGAATATTCAAAACTTTCTCATGGTATGTTATTTCTCAACAAACCCTGATAGATACCACTGTGATACATTAGGTTGTTACTACTGCAGCTGATTTGAAGGCATAGGAATAATCCTGACTCAGTGCACAATTTGGTGCCACTGAGCCCATCTGTCAAATCCACCATCATAACTATGGAGACTGACAGCAAGTGGTCATAACCTAAGAACTTAGACTGGATCACACTGTGCAAGAATGTCTAATACATGTCAGAAGGAAGTCTGAATTCAGACTTAGCTTCAGTATTGCAGTGGAGGGATCAGAGGAATTCTTGTGGTATGAGCCCCCAAACTCCTGGCAAAGAAGCTACTTGGGAATCACATGAACAATGTCTCACCGCAATGTTTAATCTGTGTCCCCATTGGACATCTCATAGGTTCAATTTATTGTATGTTTCTTGATTCATTTAGTAATGTGAGGTCATGTTTTGTTCTTTTATTGTTTCCTGTGTGTATTGGGCTTTTACTTTTGTGTGTTTCTTTTATTGTTCCATTATCTTTAACAGGTGTCTTAAGTTCTCTCCCACAACTCAACTTCCTATCTTATTTATCTCAAAACCCTGGGAGCATATTTTTAAACTATATATATATATATATATATATATATATATATATATATATATATACATACATATATATATGCACACTTTTTTTTTGGTACCAGGGATTGAACTCGGGTCCTTGTGGTTCTTGCACAGCAGGCGCCAAAACAACTGAGCTAAATCCCTGGCCCTAAATTATATTTTAAATACATGAAGTCCTCCCAAGATTTTTAATTCCTCATATTTATTTCCCTCACAGTCACTCCTAATTTGTCTGGTATTATTCCGAAATCCTCCCCATCCTAACTGTTTGGCTTTACTGTATCTTACCTCATTTATTGCCCTCCCTATCTGCAATTTCTGACAACTGCATAATCACAAAATTAACCTCCTTTCTTCCATATCTTGCCCTTGACCTAAGAAAATATCCTCGGAAAACTCTCAATTCTAAGCCTTCAACTCAACTAACAGTACTCTAATAGAATCAGATCTAATCTTGATTCTAATAGAATCAAGCGTTTCTTCTCATCTTTCACTATTCTGCCCTTCAAACCTATTAGTGCTCAAAACTCTTCATCCAATCACCTTCCATTGTGCCTATTCCACTTCACTTACTCACTGTAGAACAAGGACAAATAATAAACTATCATAGTGTGTAAAGGGAATAGGTCAAGGGGGGGAGTATAACTGCAATGAGTATCATATGGAAGTGTTGTAAGATTGAACCAATGGGTGTTGATAAAACCAAAACTAATTATTTTGGTAAAACTAATGGACAGAGTCAAACTCACTTAAAGTAAATAATATATATATATATATATATATATATATATATATATGTGTGTGTGTGTGTGTGTGTATGTATATATATGATAACATGTTACATATGTGTCATAGTTACATATAGGAGAATGAGAAAGCAAGAAAACAGATTTCCAAGCCCTACCCCCAACACTTCCAAGGCAGAAGAAGGGGTCACAAAAAGAGTACAAAACAAACACTAAGTAGCAGAAATCTATGAAAAGTTCATAGAAGGGATGAAGAAAGTAGATAAGTTAAAAAAGGAAATCAATCAGAGGTTCACATAACTTTTACTAAATATCATCATGATGAATTTTGATCAATAAATAAAAATGGACAAGATAACAAAAACAGTTCAAAAGTTGAATGTCCAACTGAAGAAAGGTATGAAATACATGAAAAGATGTCAGACAAAAAAACATGAAATAAAAAACTGCATAGAATTCATTCATTGCAGAAATGACCAATGTGAAAACCATGTTTAATATTAAGTAAAAAATATTGAATGATGATAAAGATGTCAAAGATACTGAAAAGAAAACAAAAGAACAAGAGAAGACTATCTAGGAGCTACAAGAAGACAACAAAAACATCATCTAAGGCTATTCAGAGTTATGAAAAGAAACAGACGTTAGCACAGATGGATTCACTAACATCCTTACAGATATCATGGAAGAAATTTTACCCAATGTAAGCAAAGAGTTTAAAATACAAGTAAGTGATGCTTATAGAACACTAAACAATAGTGATTAAAGGGAAGCTAACCAAGGCACATCCCTATGAAATTACCAGATATCCAGAAAAAAAAAATTAAAAGAAGTCAGAGAAAAACAAAAAAAATCATATACAAATGTAAATTAATTAGATTCAGAGCAGACATGTCAACATAAAATCAGGAAAAGAAAAATGAAGGACATATCAACAAAAACCAATACATCTCAGTAATATCTCTTGATTTAATGGCCTAACTCTGCAATTAAAAGACACAGACTGGTCCACACCCTACCGAGGTCCTGAGTTGCACAGAACACACCAAATCAGCCCACTGCAGACAGGCATGTTTGTGCACACCCTACCGAGGTCCTGAGTCTCGCAGAAGATGCCGAATGACCTCACTGAAGACAGGCAGGTCTGCCCACACCATACCAAGGTTCCCAGTCATACAGAACACAAGCCAAATCAGGCTGCAACAGACAGGCAGGTCTGTGCATGCCCTACGGAGGTCCTGAGTCACGTGGAAGACACCTAATCACTCCACTGCAGACAGGCAGCCACCTGGTTCCACACTACAAAGACCCAGAGGACACCAGACCACCAGACCAAGGTACTGAGTCCCGCTGCACCCGGCCCAGAGGCAGGAGCTTCAGAGCCGCCGTTCCACTGCTCCTGGTCCAGAGGAAGGGGCTTCCCGGTCACCATCACTCCCGCTGCTCTGAGCCCAGAGGAAAGGGATTTTGGGCCACCTTCTGTCCCACTGCTCCTGGCCGAGAGGAAGGGGCTTCCAGGCCACAATCCCTCCCACCACTCCCGGCCCAGAGGTAGAGGCTTCTGAGCTGCAATCTCACTGATCCTGGTCCAGAGGAAGGGGCTTCTAGGCTACATCCCTACAACTGTTCCTGGCCCCTGTCCCACCTCTCACAGCTCAGGGGAGGTAATCTGTGCAGGTGCTAACAGCACCCCACCCCAGTCAAAATGAGAAAACAAGTAAATAAGTCTCAAAACCAGACTTTCAGATCACCTACAGCAACCCCGAAGGGAAATGAGATGGAACACTCTGATACTCAACCACCTGGACCCACTGAACAGGCAAAAGGGATTTGGAAAAAATGAAATCAGAAATAATTTCTCAGATAACAAGAGAAATTGTGCACCTAGTGCAAGACATGATTAATAAATCTAGAGAGGAGCTCAGGAATATGATGGAATCCCAACAGAAGAAGAAATGGAGTGCATAAAACAGATACAAATAGATTTCCAGGACATGAAAAGCTCCACTGAAAGTCCACACAGCAGAATGAGCCAATGTGAGGACAGAATTTTAGATATAGAAGATAAGATTGCAAGTAGTGACCAGGAAAAGAAAAATTGCTTCAAAATTAGAAGAGAACATGAGAAATCAATCCAGCAGCTGCTAGATGATGCATAAAAGAATAACATAAGACTGATTGGGCTCAATGAAGAAACAGGAGAGAGTGGAGATGACATAAAAAATCTCTTCACAGAAATAATGGCAGAAAACTTCCCAAGCAGGGGAAAAGAGCTTGACATACAGATAAGTGAGGCATATAGGACTCCAAATAGCCTTGATCAAAAAAAATCTACACATAGGCATATAATTGTTAAGATTCCAAAAACACAACAGAAGAACAAAGTCCTCCAAGCAGTCAGAGAAAAGAAACAAATCATATACAAAGGAAATCCCATCAAAATCACAGCAGACTTCTGAACACAAACCATCAAGGCAAGAAGAGCTTGGAGTGACATATGCCAAGCCCTAAAAGAAAACAGCCTCCAACCCAGATTGATGTACCCTGCAAAACTATCTTTCAAAATGGATGGAGAAATGAGATACTTTCATGACAAAGAGCACCTTAGGAACTTCATGAACACCAAACCAGCACTCCCAAGAAATTTACACAATATCCTAGGAACAGACATTGAGGATCACAGCCTCAGGTAGCAAAGCAGAATGAACCCATCTGGCACGACAAGAAATTAAATGTAAAGGGGGGGAACCCAACAAAAAGAGAAAGTCATGGCAATGACAAGTCAATATGTTTCAGTTATAACTATCAACGTTAATGGTCTCAGTTCACCAATGAAAAGAAATAGACCGGCAGAATGGGTCAAGAAGCTAAATCCAACAATATGCTGCATACAAGAAACACACTTAATTCAAAAGGAAACTCATAGACTGAAAGTTAAAGGGTGGAAAACAATACTCTATGAGACAGGAACCCCAAAAAAAGCAGGAGTAGCTATCCTCTTGGCAGATCAAGTAGATTTCAAACCAACACTGATTAAGAGACACGAAGAAGGACACTACATCCTTGTAAAGGGAAGAATCCAAGAGGAAGAGATGACAATCATAAATACCTATGAATCAAACACTAGTGCACCCAACTATATAAAACAAATACTAACGGACATGAGAAGTCATATATGCACAAATACAATTGTAGTGGGGGACCTCAATGGCCCACTGTCACAAATACATAGATCAACTAGAGAATAAAATAAGTAATGAAATACTAGAACTCAATCGAACCCTTGAACAAATGAACTTAACAGAAGTTTACAGAGTCTTCCACCCCACAAAATCAGAATACACATTCTTCTCAGATGCACATGGGCCATTCTTCAAAATAGACCACATACTCACACATAGAACATGTATAAGTAAGTGCAAAGGAATTGAAATTATGCCCTGTATATTATCAAACCATGGTGTGATGAAATTGGAGATCCATAGCAAAAGAAACTAGAAAAATTTCATAAACACGTGGAAATTGAACAACACACATCTGAATAACCAATGGGTCATAGAGGAAAGTAAAGAAGAAATCAGACAGTTCCTTCAATTAAATGACAATGACAATATAACTTATTGGAATCTATGAGACACAATGAAAGCAATCTTACAAGGGAAATCCATAGCACTGAATACACATATTAGGAAAACAGAACAAGCCCAAATAAACAACCTGATCTTGCACCTCAAGCTTCTAGAAAAAGAAGAGCAGGACAAACCCAAAGCTCATACAAGGGAGGAAATTATCAAGGTCAGAGCAGAAATCAATGCGGTGGAGACTTAGAGAATGATACAAACAAATCAATGAAGCCAAGATTTGGTTCTTTGAAAGAATCAACAAAATTGGCAAACATTTAGACTACCTTATCAGAAGAAGGAAAGAAAAGGCCCAAATCCATGCAATTAGGAATGAAAAGGGTGAAACTACAACAGACCCAGCAGAAATCCAGAGGATCATCAATACCTACTTCCAGAAACTATACACCAATAAGATGGAAAACACAGAAGAAATGGACAGATTCCTTGATACATATGACTTACCAAAGTTGAACGAAGAAGACCTAAAAATTCTGAACAACCCAATATCAACAAATGAAATTGAAAAGGTAATTAAAAACTTATCACCTAAGAAAAGCCCGGGCCCTGATGGCTTCACTGCTGAATTCTACAAGACATTTTGAGAGGAAATGCTGCCACTACTGTTTAAACTCTTCAATGAAATTGAAAGGGAAGCCATACTCCCAAATTCATTCCTGGAAGCAAGCATCACCTTGATCCCCAAAGCAGAGAAAGACCCAACTCAAAAAGAGAACTATGGGCCAATCTTACTAATGAACATAGATGCAAAAATCCTTAATAATATAATGGCAAACAGAATGAAGATCATCAAGAAGATCATACACTCTGATAAAGTGGGATTCATCCCAGGGATGCAGGGATGTTTCAATGTATGAAAATCAATCAATGTAATACACTCTATCAATAGATCCAAGGACAAAAAACATATGATTATCTCCATAGACGCAGAAAGCATTTGACAAAATCCAACATGCATTTATGATAAAAGAAAAACCCTACAAAAAATTGGAATAGATGGTCTCTGCCTCAAACTGATAGAATCCATCTATGAAAAACCAACAGCCAATATCATACTAAATGGTCAAAAACTGAAATCCTTCACACTCAAATCAGGAACAAGACAAGGATTTCCACTACCACCACTCTTGTTCAATACACTCAGCCATCTCATCTTCAACAAAGGAGTCAAGCACCCTCACTGGAGGAAAGATAGCCTCGTTAATAAATGGTGCTGGAAAAATTGGGCTTCAACTTGCCAAAGATTAAAGCTACAACTGTATCTCTCACCATGCATTAAACTAAAATAAAAACAGATTAAAGATCTAGATATTAAAATAGAAACTCTGAACCAGTTGGAACAGAGGTTAAGTAGAACCCTTGAAGACATCAGTGTAGGAAAATATTTTATGAACAAAACCTCAGTTGCCCATGAACTAGCACAAACAATCAACAAATGGGATCTCTTCTTATTAAAAGGCTTCTGCAGAGCAAGAGAAACCACCAGCAGTGTGAAGAGACAACCCAAAATGTAGGAAAAAATCTTCACTTGCTCTTACTCAGACAAAGGTCTAATATCTTGAATCTATAAAGAACTTAAAAAGATCAGACCTCCCAAATTTAAAGACCCAATTTGAAAATGGGCATCTGAAATGAACAGACATTTCTCAGACAAAGAAGTAGAAATAGCAAATAAATACATGAAAAAATGTTCAACATCACTGGTCATTCGAGAGATGCAAATGAAAACAATGCTGAGATTCCACTTCACTCTAGAAAGAATGGCTGCTATCATGAAATCAACCAATAACAAATGCTGGCGGGGCTGTGGGGAAAGAGGAACCCTGCTCCACTACTGTTGGGAGTGTAGACTGTTGCAACCATTGTGGAAATCAGTATGGAGATACCTCAAAGAACTAGGACTGGAAGTCCTATTTGACCCCGCTATTCCACTGCTGAGGATCTTCCCCAAAGAATTAAAAGAATCGTACCACAGTGATATATGTGCACCCATGTTCATAGCAGCACAGTTTGTAATAGCTAAAACTTGGAAACAGCCCAAATACCCATCAACTGGAAACTGGATAAAGAAAATGTGTTTTTTTATAAAATGCAGTACTACTCATCCATAAAAAATGAGAAATTAGAGACCTTTATAGCTAAGTTTATGCACATTGAGGCAATACTCTTAAGTAAAATAAATAGGACACACATTTTTAAATACCGAATAGTTTCTCTGGTGTGAGAAACTGAAAGTGTAAATAAGGACTAAATGTATAATAGGTAATGTGAAATAGGAAGAAAAGGTGCAAAGGGAAGGAAGTGGGAGGGCTAGGGGAAAGGATAGAAGGGCATGGGATTAATATGAGAAAATGGAAAAATAGGAACAAAATCTTTGTAAATAGGGAGGACTGGAGGGGTTGAAGGGAGGGCTGGGCAAGGGTGAAAAATAAGAACCAAGAGAGACTATGTAAAGGTGCAAATTTCCAATGATGAATGGCATTATATTGTATACCTAAAATGTACCAATGATTAGAATGAATAATCGATAATGTAAAATAGGAAGAAAAGGTCCAAAGGGGTAGGAGTAGTGGGAGGGCCTGGGGAAAGAAAAGAAGGGAAAGTAAAAATGATGAGAAATGGAAAAAATGGAAATAAAGTCTTTGTTAATAGGGAAGAGTGGAGGGCCTCAAGGGAGGGCTCGGAATGGGGAAAAAATAAGAACCAAGATGCATTATGTAAAGGTACATTTCCCAATGAGAAATGTAATTGTGTTGTATACCTACAATGTACCAATAAAATGATTTAATACAAAAAAAAAAAAGACAGACTGGAAGACTGTATCAAAATGTCAAATCCAATAATCTGTTTTGCTCAAGACACTCATCTAATTCAAATAGATATTCATAAACTAACTAGCATGGAAAACAAAATTTCATGAACAATTCATGAAAATTATGGTATTACTTGTTTAAACTTCTGGGCCACTATGAAAGCAGTTCTAGGAGGAACATTTATCACAATCAATGCTCACATTAGGCAAACAGAGTAGGCTCAAATATGCAATCTTATGAGAAATCTTAAGATACATGAGAAACAACAAACCAGGCCCATGACATAATTAATTAGGGAAATTATAAAGACCAGGGTGGAAATCAGTGAAATTGATAGTGAAAATTTTTTTAAACCAATAAATCCCTGAACGAATAAATAAAATAGATAAACCCCTAGCCAGACTTACCAACAATAAGCAAGAAAAGACTCACATCAATGCAACTAGAAATTAAAATATGAGGGCCAGGGATTTAGCTCAGTGGCACCATGCCTGCCTCTCAAGCACAAAGGTCCTGAGTTCAATTCCCAGTACCATAAAAAAAAAAAGAAATAAATTAAAATATGAAATGATATGACAGCAGACATTGTAGAAATCAAGAAGTTGGTACATATTTTGAAAAATAATATTCCCACAAATTAGCAAATTTTGAAGAAATGGACACTTTCTTAGACACAAATTAACACTAAAATTAGCTGAAGAAAACATAAAGATGCTTAATACCCTAATAAGAAGCAATGAAATTGACCCATTAATAAAGAATCTGCCAGCTAAAAAATCCAAGAATGTCAAAGATTCACTCCTGAATTCTACAAAATATTTAAGGTAGTTATATCACCCATACTCCTGAAGCTCTTCAAAGAAATTGACAGGGATGTAGTGCTCCCAAACTCACTTATTGAAGTCATTATCACCCTGGTCCCAAAACTATATAGAAACCCAACTAAGAAAAGAAAATTATAGGCTAATCTCCTTAATGAATATAGATATAAAATATAAAAATATATAAAAATCCTCAACAAGCTATTAGCAAGTAGAATGCAGCACATTAACAAAAGAGATCATACACCATGGTCACCTAGATTTCATCCCAAAGATGCAAGGATAGTTCAACATATATAAGTTAATAAATGTAATACACATAAAGAGAAGCAAGGTCAAATCCAAATGATCATATCAATAAATTCAGAAAAGACTTTTGACAGAATCCAATACTTCCTCCTGATAAAAACACTGAAGAATACAAATACAGAAGGTCCACACATAAATAAGATAAAAGCTATTTTTCCCCATTATGGTTATTGGTACATTTTAGGTATAAAATACAGTTACATAATGGTACATCACTGGGATCTTGTACCATTACATGAGTATCTTGGTTCTTATTTTTTCCCTTTACCCTGCTCTCCCTTCACCCCCTCAACCCTTCTCTATTTGCAAAGACTTTGTTTCCATATTTTTTTCTTTTCTCATATTTTTTCCTTTCCCTTCTTTCCTTTCCCCTACCCCTTCCACTTCCCCTACTCCTTTAGACCTTTTCTTCCTATTACACAATATTAAATATACATTTTTAAAATTACAATGTCAAGATCTAGGGGACATTACCACAGATGTTAAAGAGTTTAAAAGGATATAGAAAGCATATTACAAAAATCTGTTTTGAAATAAATTTGACAACTTCTAAGAAGTACCTGGGAAGACAAATTAATGAAACTAACTCTGGAGGAAATATAAAATTTGCATCTATTAATGAAAGTATATTTCTAGATTGAAAACCTACCTATTTGACAACAACAGGCTTATCCATATTTTAACTGATAAATTATATCAAACATTTAAACCAGAAAAGAGGAACAATTTTCCCCTCATTCTAGGAAATCAACTTTGTGCTAATCCTGAAACTGGATAAAGATAATAGAAGAAAAAAGTGTGAACATAGATAGAAATTTGTTTAACAAAACAAACTCTTAGATGTCAGATCTGGAAGTATATAGAAAGTGGTTTTATTATAAGGATGGCAGTGTCAGTTCAGCATTGGAAGATACACCCCTAAAAGTCATGATTTTAACAGAGGACAGGAAAAAGCCACATGATCCTGGCATTAGTTGGAGAAAAAGTATCAAACTGAATTCTACAGCTGTTCATGGTAAAAGCTATCAGGAGACTAGAAGTGAAACAGAAATTTTTCAACAGATTAAAGACATGTACTCCATAGTTCCAGCAAAAATACCTTTTATGAATGGAGAAGATACAATAGTTTCTTCTTAAGGTGGGGAACAAGGGCAGATATGCTTACTCTTCATCTGTCTATTAAACTTTGAAACATAGGCCTAAAGAAAAATAGTCTAGCAATAAAATGACAAAATTAGGATAGGATTGTCAAGGTAGAAGCAAAATCTTTATATGCAGATGAAATGATCATCTACAGAGACACAACTAAGAAATCTCTAGAAGCCCCTAGAACTTGTATTTGAATTTAGCAGGATTAGAAAACACTAGGTATATATAAAATTCAGGTCTATGTATACTTGCTATAAATGAAGAATTGGATATTGAAATTTAAAAGTTAAGTATGAGTACAAAGGGCCTAGAAAAGTAAAAAGAAAAAGAAAGAAAACAGTGTTGGAAGATGTTTAGTACCTAATTTTAAGACTTCCTCTAAAGCTACATTAATCAAGGCAGTGTTGGCATAAGGAAAGACATATAGATCATTGGAATAAAACAGAGAATCTAGTAATAGAATCACACATATATGGTCCACTGAGTTTTGAAAGATTATTTAACATTAACATTTTATAGAATATAAACTCAATTCAAGAGCTGAAGGAAAGATGTTTTCAGCAAATGGCACTAGAACACCTGGTATCCCTATATAAAAAATTAACCTCAACCCTTTATTTCCATACATAAAAATAATTTGAAAGGATCTATGAACCTAAATATGAAAGACTAACACTATAAAACTTTAAGAAGAAATTATAAGTGAAAATGTTTATGAATTTTGGGTCAGCAAGAACTTCCTAGGATACAAAAAACATGATATATAAAAGAAAAAAATTGATAAATGAGATTCCATAAAAACTTAGAACTTTAAATGACATCATCAAAATGAAATAGTCCTTAAACAGACCATATTTACAATGCATATATCCTATGACCAGAATATATAAAGAACTCTTACAGCTCATTAATAGACAACCCAATTAAAAGTAGACACAAGAAGATGATAGCCAGTACAGAACTAGAAAATGTGTGCAACACTAGAATCAGAAAAATACTAATCAGTACAATAACAAGAATGAATTATAAACTCATTAGGGAGATGAAGTTAAAAGTTTCAAAAGCTTTGTCATGACTTTTCTTGTGGTTGGACTCTCCCCCTTGGGATTTAATTTGTCACACCTAATGTATTCATTCTGCTCGGCTCCCTGGGTTTGTGATCCTCATTGTCTTTCCTGGGATATTTTCTAAAAATTTTTGGAGTGTTGATTTGGTATTCATGAAGTTCCTAAGGTTCTCTTTATCATGAAAGTATCTTATTTCTCCATCAATTTTGAAAGATGGTTTTGCAGGGCACATCAATCTGGGTTGGAGGGTGTTTTCCTTTAGGGCTTGAAATACATCACTTCAAGCTCTTCTTGCTTTGAGTGTTTGCTTTGAGAAGTCTGCTGTGATTCTGATGGGCTTTCCTTTGTATGTGATTTGTTTCTTTTCTCCGACTGCTTGGAGAACTTTGTTCTTCTGTTGTGTTTCTGGAATCTTAACAATTATATGCCTATGTGTAGATTTTTTTTGATCAAGGCTAGTTGGAATCCTATATGCCTCACTTGTCTGTATGTCAAGTTCTTTTCTCCTGCTTGGGAAGTTTTCTGCCATCACTTCTGTGAACAGTTTTTTTTATTTTTTATCATCTCCACTCTCTCCTGTTTCTTCATTGACTCCAATCAGTCTTATGTTACTCTTCTTTGCCTAATGTAGCAGTTGCTGGTTTGCTTTCTCATGGTCCCTTACAATTTTAAAGCAATTTTTCTTTTCCTGGTCACTAATTGCAATCTTATCTTCTGTATTTGAAATTCTGTCCTCACATCAGTTCATTCTGCTGTGTAGACTTTCAATGGAGTTTTTAATCTCCTGGAAATCTGTTTGCATCTGTTTTATGGATTCCATTTGTTTCCTATGTTGGGATTTCAACATGTTCCTCAGATTCTCTACTTTTTAATCTGTGTCCTCTCTAGATTTATTAATCATGTCTTGCATTATGGGTACCATCTTTGCTATTACCTGAGAAATTATTTCTGATTTCATTTTTTCCAGATCCTCTTTTGTTGCCAGTTCAGTGAGGAGTCCAGGTGGGTGAGTATCAGATTGTTTCATCTCATTTCCCTTTGGGGTTGCTTTAGGTGATCTGGAAGTCTGTTTTTGAGGCTTATTTATGTGTCTTCTCATTTCCTCGGGGTGGGGGTGCTGCTGGTACCCATGAGGCTCACCTCCTCTGACCTAGGAGTGGTGGAATGGCAATGGGGGAGCCTCCTCCTGGGCACTGGAATTGGCTCACCTCCTCTGCCCTTGGAGCAGTGAAATGTTAAAAGCTATTTTTGACAAACCAGTAGGCAGCATCATACTGGATGAGGAAAAACTAAAAGCATCCCCCCTAAAATCAGGAACAAGACAAGTATATCCACTATCACCTCTTCTATTCATTGTAGTACTTAAAACATTAGCCATAGCAACAAGGCAAGATAAAGAAATAAAAGGGATCCATACAGGAAAGGAAGAACTTAATTACCATTATTTGCAGGTGACAAGACACTTTACATAAAAGACCCAAAGAACTCTATCAAAACATTCTTACAATTAATAATGAACATCAACAATGTTAGACAAGATCAACACAAAAATAATTAGCATTTGTGTATACCAACAATGAATGGGATGAGAAGGAAATTATGAAATTAATACCATTCACAATAGGTTCAAGAAAAGTAAAATATCTAAGAATTAAACTAAGGAAGTGAAAGACCTCTACAAAAAAAACACAACAGTGCTCTGAAAAAGAAGATTGAAGAGGACATCAGAAAATGGAAAAATGTCTGCCTTTGGATAGGGAGAATCAATATGGTCAAAATGGCCATACTCCTAAAACTGTCATACAGATTCAATGGAGTCCAAATCAAAATACCAACAACATACTTTACAGATCTTGAAAAAAACATTGTTAAAATTCATATGGACTCAAAAGAAACCTGCAAAGATGAAAGCACTTTTGGGTAACAAGAGCAAAGTGACAGACAAAGCAATCCTTGACTTCAAGCTATACTACAAAGCAATAGTGATAAAAATGGCCTGGTACTGGAACTGAAAGAGATACATGAATCAAAGATCATAAGAATCCATAGTGCAGTAATATATGTATACTAATATTTATAGCAGAACAACTTTTAATAACTATATCCTGGAAACAGGCTATATACCAATCAGCAAATGATTAAAGAAAATGTGGTATCTCAAGATAATTGAACAGTACACTGCTATAAAGAATGACACATTTGTGACATTTGTAGAAAAATGAATGCACCTGGAAAATATAATGTTGAGTGAAATAAACAAGACACACAAGCTTAAATACCATGTAGTATCTCTTATTTGAGGAGGTAGAATACAAACAAAGAGAATAATAATGATGGGTAGCAGGGAACAAGGAAATGGATCTCTTGAAATATGCAAATGATTCAAGGGAAAAAGTGCAAGCTGCGAGGAAGAGAGGAAAAGGAAATAAATAGAATAATTTATGTCATGAATAATAAATAATAACCTCAACTAATGCAAACTTTATATTATCAGAGCAATTCTATATAGTTTCGGGGAAAAATCATTTCACAGTACGATCATGATTAGGGCCCACTTTTCCTGCTTATAGGCCAGCTACAGCATACCGAAACATAACTCCCTTTTCACCTTCCATCACAACTAAGACCTCAATGGTCCAGTGATGCTGTGATGCTCCAGGGCAGGATTACAGTAGCTGAAGATATCCTGTGAGGAACAAAATCTTCATCTACATAGTCCCTCATTGTTCTAGGATCATCACCTCTACCCTCTGAGTCATCTGCTACATTTGTTTCTCCTGAGGTACTGAATAAAGGTATGGCAAGATCAGGGTCTTCCTTCTTTGCTGCCCAAAGCAGCATTGATGAGCCCCAAAACTCAGCTTCTTCTCCAAGTCTCATTTCTATCTATATACTAATTAATTTGCCTTGTAGCATCATGGCTCACAGGAGACTTAATGCAGAGATTCTAGTAATGTCCCCTTTCCCTGTTCACTACATTTGGTGCTTAAAATGGATGTGAATTGGATCCACAGGTGAACTCGCCTGTGAGACAGGCTGTAAAGGACAGAGTAAAAGGGACAGCACATGGATCTGACAGAATGTTTTCTGGATGCAGACAATAGACACTGGTGGTAAGTGTATCCAGCTGGGGGTAACCACCTTTCTTTGATGGGTTAAAAATATGGGTCAGTCTCTATCATCAGATCAGTGTGACCTTGTCAAATGGCTTGCTGTTAAAGCAAGCTATGTATCCAGTACTGAAGAATGCTCTGATAAAATTGCTAAAAGCCATAGTAATATATGTTCCATCTTTTTCCAAGGAAGGGATAATTAACTTACAATCATGGGAATATGTTGTATCCATTCTTCAAGAGGTCCAGCGAAGAGATGATCATCTTTCCCCTCAAACTCTACCTACTTAGGCCTTAGTCCACTCTGCTCTCAAATTCTCTGCCAGTTCAGGAGATTATGGTGATCTCACCACCCACTTGCTCTTGTGGTCACACTTTCGATTTTTTGGCTTCCTCCCCTATTTGCTTTCATCTCACTGTGGCTTCTGCTCCACCATAGCAGGCTGTTTTGGCTCCATCTGAGGTAGAGCTCATGCACAGAGCTTGGGCTTCTGTGCCACTTGATGGCTCACTGATCCAATCTTTTGCTCAAATCATGCAAGGGCCAATGGAAACTTATGTACAATTGTATAGAGGTTGCAACAAATAATTGGAAAACAAATTTTTAAATCCCAGGCAGCAGACATCCTGATTTTACAGCTAGCCTGTAAAAACACTAATCTGGATTGCAAATACGTGATAAATCCTGTTTGCTCCTCTAATGATCTTTAGAGCATATATTAAGTCACATCAAAATATTGGGTCTCCTTCATAGAATGTGGCTCTAATGGCTCAAGCCATCTCCCAACATTTACATGGTGGACAATATGACATAAAATGTTTTAATTGTGGAAAAAGAGGGCAACTGAGGAAAAAAAGTATAAAATGAAAGTGGCTTAACCAGCTGACTTGAAGTCACTGGATCCAAAGAAAATAAATTACCACCTGGCCTTTGTCCTCACTGCAGAAAAGGCATTCACTGGGCTAAATAAAGTCTGCTGCTCCAAATATGATAAGGATGGTGCACTCCTGCTGGTATAATGGGAATAGGCCCTAGGAAACAATAGGAGATCAGGGCCAGGGTATGCCAGTCCCTTTGAGTCAGTGATACCCATTTCAGACCCATGCACAAGTACAAAATCAGACAGCATGTGTGTCTGGAGATACATTTCTTCCCTCATCAGGGAAACACTTGGGATCTCAGGAATATCTCAGGAATAGATCCTACTACTTAGAGAGTTCATCTCCTGGAAGGTAAGACCACCATATCTGTCCCCCAGGAATTCATGGACTCCTGCCACCCAGAACAGTTGGTTTGATACTTGGCAATTCTAACTTTGAATGGCATTACTGCTATTCTGGCTATTATTGATTCTGATTAGACCTCTGAATTGTGTCTTCCTGTTAGCTCCACAAGACTTGAGATAATTCAACAAAAAGTTTATATTGCAGAATTGTTGCTCTTGGCTAAACCAAAATTAAATAATGTTAACTTTAAAAATTCCTGAGAGGATCCTCAGCCAGAAATTCCTCAAGAAGAGATTTATTTCACCTAAGAGATTTTCAAAATTTGGCCCATGTACAAAATTAAATTGCAAAGTTCCATACCTTTGCCTTATGAAGGTCCTGATGGTCAATTGGGGCATATTTGTCCTTACAAAGCTTCCATTCCTGTAAATTTGTGGGGCAGAGATTTATTATAAGAAAGGAGAATTGTAGTGACATCTTTCCCCCTGAAACCTCACTGGTTCAACAAATGATATCTAGAATGGGATATGAATTTGGAAAAGAATTAGGAAAGCAACTTCAGAGTGGAAAAAAGCCTATAGAACAGCAAAGGAAAAATAATCACCTTGGAATCAGATATGATCAAAAATGTTTAGTTGGGGCTATTGAAGATGTTTCTCCACCCAAGGCAGCTTTGCCTTTAGAATGGAAATCAAATGACCTCATTTGTGTTGATAAATGGAAACTAACCACTTTAGAGCAACTTATATTTGAACAACTTAACAAAGGGTACTTAGGACCATCTCTGAGTCCTTGGAACACACCCATTTTTGTTATTCCTGAAAGATGGAGCAAATAGTATTTGTCTCTGGACTGATGAGCTATTAATGAGAGCCTCATTCTGATGGGGGCACTGCAATCTGGCTTAGCAAACCCAATGGTAATTCCCCAGAAGTGGCCACTTATATTTATAGATTTAAAAGATTGCTTTTTCAACATTCCTTTGTGGTTGAGTGCCCGACCTTGATTTGCCTTTTATTGGATTAGGCCTAAAATAGGGATAGCAATTTTTCAGTTGTTGAATTTTTATAAAATATGACAGGGAGATTCTAGAGGCACAAAATAAGTTATAATTAATAGAGCAAAGCATACATAACCACCAGGTTTTTCACATCAACTCTAAATAACTGACTCATCTGTTTGTGCTTAACACACCCATTCTCATACAGATTTAATAGTACAGTGGTACGAGAAACAGGTCTTTTCCACGAAATGATTGTTTTTATCTAAACAGTGAAATCTGTACAAGTTTATCTAGAGAAAATTGCAAAAATAGTTTCCTTGGGATGTAATCATACCAAACAATTATTTGGTGCTAATCCTCATTTCATTATTCCAATTGATAAAGCTCAAATGCAGATGCTGTACAAACTGCCTTGTATCGGCAAGCAGCCTTTGCAGATTTCATTGGACAGATAGATAATTATCATCCTGGTGATCCTCTATTTTAGTTTTTTGCATGAAAAGAATTTATTCTCCCCAAGGTTATTCAATTTCAGCTGTTTCAAGGTGCCTCAAATTATTTCACCCATGGGCCCTCTAAGGGCCAAACAGCAATTTGGAGCTCTTCCTTTATCTATGTGTTGTTTACACCTTGTCTCTATTCTCAGAGGTCAAAGTTGCTAGAATTTTATTTGTAATTGAAATCTTCCTTTCCCAAGCTTTTAATATTTTAAGTGATTTCTCTCATGCAGTTTAACTCAGAGACTGGAAGGAACTGTGGTCCTCTCTACCTAAGATTACAAAAGGCCAATACCCTTAAGTGAAAATAAAGAGGACAGACATGTAAATACTGAATAGTTTCTCTGGTGTGCAAAACTAAAAGTTTAAAGAAGGATCAAAATGTATAATTGATATTGTGTAATAGGAAGAAAAGGTCTGAAGGAGTAGGGGGAAGTGCGAGGAGTAGGGGAAAGGAAAGAGGGGAAAAGAAAAAATATGAGAAAATGACAAAATGGAAACAAAGTCTTTGTAAATAGGGAAGGGAGGAGGGGCTGAAGGGAGGGCAGGGAAATGGGGAAAAAATAAGAACAAAGACATGTCATGTAAAGGCACAAGATCACAATGATGAATCTAACTGTATTTTATATCTAAAATGTACCAATAAACTTAATGAAAAAAAAATTACAAAAGACCATACATCAAAGAACTGCGCCCTTTTATATTGGATGTATATGATCACATACCAATCTTCCTGGACCAATTTCATATGACAATGCACAAGCAGATCAGCTTATAGGATTTCTTGCTGCTTTTAATCATGCTAAGTAATCACATAGCTATTTCCATAAGAATGCCAAGGCACTACAGCATGATTTTCAACTATCTCTAGGACAGGCATAACAGATAGTTATGGGTTGTCATAGTCACCAACAGATTTCTTGGCCCATTTCCCCAGAGGGAACTAACCCTTGAGGTATAAATAGTAATGTAATTTTGCATATAGAGATGACACATGTCCCCTCTTTTGGGAAGTCTTGATTTTTACATGTTTCTATAGATACATTTTCACACATGATGCATGCTAGGTTTCACTCTGATGAGAAATAGCACCATATTCAACAACACTGCTTGTTGGCCTTTTATGAGTGTGTTCTGTGTCCATTTAAATTTAAAACAAACATAAGTATATACACTATAAAATATGCTCATAATTGTTATTACTACAAAACAATTACATGAACCTGAGCACCTTTAAACAATGTACAATATTATCCTTCTATTCTGTAGATAATTTCAGGATGGGTCTTGCTGATTTATCTGCTTAGGGCCTCACACTGGACAAATTTAGTTATTAGTCATGATGTGTTCTCAATTGGAGCTCAGAAGCCTTTTCTAGGCTCAATCAAGTTTTTAGCAGAATTCAGTTCCTTGTGTTGTTAGGACTAATGTCCTGTTATTCTGCTGGTTATTGAATAAGTCTGACTTTTGCATTAGGAGCTGTCAGATTTTCTGTCCATATTGCCTTTTCAAAACAGAGCAGCTTAATGTTTCAAATTGAGCAGAGCAGTGATGATCTTCAAGACTCCTTTTCTATATATTTGCAAGATATTCCTTATCAGGTCTTCTAAACTTTCTGTATTCGTGGTACTAAATGCTTTTTTTCCACAATTCTTTCCCAATGATGCATACTCTCACTCATCTACCAGCCTGAGTTATTGCACTGGTGTTTCCAACTGGTATGTCAAAGTCATTGTACTACCAAATCAATGTATTCATGGCACAGGAAATATCTCCTGAGCAACTGCTGTTTTATGCCTCCACTCCCTGAACTCATAACTCTTCATTTATGTTATATGCTGAAGGTTTCTGGCCCTCTAAAATTCACATATTTGGATAACAATTCCTAGTTAAGTTGATCACTTAATCATTTGGAGCATTATTTGTATAAATGTAGAATGAAACTCATAACGGTGTAAACAACAAAGAATGTACTTTAAAAATGAGCGAAGGCTTATGAATTGCTAATCTCAGGGAAACTTGCATAAAATCTTGATGGATTTCTTTGAATTATGAAAAGTTTTATAAGTACATGATCAAATGAGAGTTCCTAATTTGAGTTATATCATTATAATTTTATCGTTTTGGAAAATGTATCAAGAAGTCAAGTATTGTAGTATTTGCCATCTTTTTTGTGTGTGTGTGTGGTACCAGGGATCAAACTTGGGTCCTTGTGCTTGCCAAGGCAGGTGCCAGAACCACTGAGCTAAATCCCTGGCCTAGTATTTGCCATCTTATTCAAAGGTTCCCAGTACAATTCTTTATTGAAGAAAGGAATAGAAGATATCAGTATTGTCCACAGAACAATCAAGGCTCTGAGAATCTAAGGGTCCTTGTAAAGAAAGACTTTCACTGTCAAACTTTGGAGACAGCTGTAGCCCAGTTTCAGGATTAAGTGTTATGTGGTTAGACCATTGTAGAACAGATGACACCATGGAAAAGAAGTAATATGGACCAATTCACCTGACATTTAACTTGGTGTCTTGGGGACCTGAGAATCAGCAAGGAAAATTGCTTTCTGCAGAGCAATGTCCCACAGGGAATTTACCTGCTCAGACCTGGGATAAAAGGAGGGAGATGTGCTTAACAAACAGATACACAGATCTTTAAATATTTCCTTCCTTAGCTCCCTGGAATGTACATCTTTGGTCTGAATGGGATGTGTTCATTTACTTTGGATTCTTGCATCTGACTTTGGGAATATCACTTGATCCCTTTGTACTGTCTTGGTGGCAACATAGCTTCCAGTTGCATAGTAAACTATTCAGGGAGGAATTTGGCCTTCCATGAATCCCTTCCATTGAGAAAACCCATCCAGGTGAGTACTACAGTTCAGACTGTGCTGAAGGAAGCTTCTTAGAGGCTTGGAGTTAAGAACTTGTACCTGTGGCACCTGAGTGTTAAACTAGCCCAGTCCAGATTTGAGCTTTTACTGTGGTTAATTGCTTGCTTGACTAATTTGTTGATACTTTTATATAACATGCAGAAAATAGAAGGAAACACTGAACTCAATAATGTAAGGCACAGAGTAGACAGTTGAGCAATTAAACTAGAAGCTCAGTTAGAATACAGGTTGAGCACCTTAGATCAACTTCATTACAAAATGAACATATGTGAGATTTGTTCTATAAATCAAGCTGAATAGAGAAATGAATAATTACTCTGGAGCATCATTGAATGAACTGCGTCCATTTCTTATGTCTGAGTAGGAAAAACATTTTGATTTGCTTTTTAAACTCATGTCCATTTTCTTCATTTGTTAGCATTTAAATGAAATTTTCTGTTTAGTTTTTTCTTTATCAATACTAGAAAGATACATGTAGCTATAATCTGATTTAAATTTTATCACTGAGGCCTAAATTCTTAATTCTCAGTTTCTTGTCTTCTACCAGATAACTTTGCATACAAATGTAGTTCATGTAATTTTTGGTGTTTCTCTAAAATGTAACATTCACTTTCCTACTTAGGTTTTTAGTATCTCTGATTTCTCATGAGAAATGTGAACAATGGAATCAATTTAGTTTTTCTCCATACAGACACTCATTTATGCCAGATTTTATTTAACTGTTCAGGATTTCCCCACTTAGTTGAAATACATCCTTTTCATATGTTAAATATGCAGAAGGAAAAGTCCTTACTCATTGAAGAAATAGTAACTAGGCATTTTCTACAGCACTGATGGTGAACCCTCTACAGTTTTCAATAACAAGAAGCCCACTTAGGCCCAGATGCTGTAGGTTCACTGCCACTGTTCTAGAGGATGCAAAAGTCTAGGAAAATGCGTTATTATACATATTTTCATGTAGTCCTTGCCAGTTTAATTATTAGTCCATCTGGAGAACATCAAATTATAGATATTATATATTGTCTTTCACTTAATGTTTTCTGTTCCATTCAGTTTTTAATAAACATGGTTATTCATTTTTCCCATTTTTCTCTATTTCTCATTTTGTTAATTTTATTCTGAACAATGCAGATATTCACACATGCCCATGATTACAAAAAAGATAAGAACAATAGGTGAAATCTTTGTTCATTTGCATCTTGCACCATTCATGTTAAGACAGAAAACAGAATCATAAATGTTTTTGAGGGATGCAACATAAAAAGAAACACGCATAGCTTTATTCAGTGTAAAAGTTCAACATTTTCATGAAGCATGAAGGATTTTATGGAATATGGTCCTATGCATGATGGTTAATGATTACAACCAGATCTAGAGCACCCAATGATGTTTGGCCAAAAATTTCAAATTTTATTGCCTGGGAATAATATAGAAAACATTCCAGGAGAGGGAGAGAGAGAGAGAGAGAGAGGAGATTTGTTTCATCTGCTCTTGAAACATACAAAAAATAATTTGTGTGTATCTTTATGGTTCTGGTTTAATCCCTAGAAAGACAATTACCAATTGGGTTTTGCTGTGGAAACTTAAAAAGTTGTTCCCACACAATAGATAGTAGAATAATGATTTCCAGTAACTGGGAACCTGAAGTGTTGGATGGGTGGGGAGATGTCGGTCAGTTGGTGTATTTGCAGTAGGTGGGAAGAATGAGTTTTGATGAGGTTTTGCACAGTAGCATGAAATTTCAAAACAGCTGCTAGAGTCTGTATTGATTGGTCTCATCAAATCAAAAACATCTGAAGTAGTGGATGTGCTAATTCTGATTTAATAATTACTCAATACATACAATTATTAAGATATTATATGTGGTTTATAAATAAGTACAAATATTACCTGTGAATAAAAATTCAAAAATCTCAATTACTCAGATTTATATTGAAACCTGCAGGAAAAATTTCAAAAGTTTAATATAAAGATATGCAAATTGTGTTCTTTGAAGATTTCCCTTTTTGAACTTTGCTTTCTTCTTCTTTTTATGTATTCCAACCTGTTGGATATTACATCCAAAAATGTCTTTTGGGGTTTTTTTTTGGTACCATGGATCAAACTTGGGACTTTGCCCTTGCATGGGAGGTGGTGGAACCAATGAGCTAAATGCCTGGCCCACATAAATGTCTTGATAGTATCAAAGATATTATCTCTTTTGTATTTTGAGAAACTTGTTTTTGTTCTTGTTCTTCCTATTCCTCCACAGGATAAAATTGGATTTGAAAAAAATTGAGATTTAGCCAGAAACAATGAAGCATTTACTTTTTACAGTCATTTTCTTCAGACCCATTCAGTTTATCCCTTTTTGTGTGTTTATTGACAGATATTTTCTATTTCTTTTAATATAGGGTAGAAAATAGCAATATTGAAATGGAAGTCCCAGGTTATAGGTATATGAGAATTATATGAACTGGATTTCTGTATATAATTCTTGGATACTTTGAAGAAAATATTTTCATTCCTTCCACCTTCAGAAGGAAAAATTATAGGAAAAGGAAAAAATGGAAACAAAGTCTTTGTAAATAGGGAAGGGTGGAGGGGATGAAGGGAGATCAAGGAATGTGGAAAAAATAAGAACCAAGATCCATCATATACAGGTATAAATACACTATGATAAGTATAAACATATTTTATACCTAAAATATACCAATAAAAGAATTTTTAAAAAAGTATTTTCACATTGATAGCTTGCCTTGTAACAATTTCCTTTAAACAGTCTGACTTCAGATTAGAAGAACACATTGTTAACCTGACCTCAGGAGATCATGGGTTATGGTATATTTTTATGTTGTGTGTGTTTGTGTGTGTGTGTGTGTGTATGTGTTTTTATGTGTGCATGCATGCGTGGCTTTGCCTTTGGAGGTGAAAGTGGACTTCAGAGAAAAGAACCATGTTTCCATATGTTTCAAAATGTAAGTCATAATGCAGAGGGTGGAACATAAAATAACAACAATAACAAAAAAAAATATAAAGAGGGAATGCATTTCAATTAATTCACCCAGCCATTGGGGCCAACTTGTAGATATAAACCCAATAAGGTCTATACAGACAGATTTCTTGTGTCTTGAATCTTCAGCAGCTATGAGGGCACTTTGTTCTTCATTTCTCTCATTGGCCTCTCTTCCTTATGCTTCCTACCAGACTGTCACCTTGTTGATTTTGAAACCTTGAAACAAGTACTTTCTTAAGGACTTTTGCACTGGTTCTTCCCTCTTCCCAGACAACCTTCTGAAAATGATTTGTGGATTTCTCCTTGTTTTTCCTCAAAGTCTCTTTTAAAATGTCATGTACTTGCTTGTCTTACCTGAATATCTAGCACATAAAAGTAGATCATGTGGAATCTTCCTATTAAAACTGATTTTTTTTATCAGAGTACAGGGTGCCATTTTCCATGGTGCATGAAAATTCTTTCCTAACTTTTACTTGATTTGAATTAGACTGTGTTATTTTTCTCATTTAATTATATGGACACTCAAGTATTTTAGTACTGATAAGTAATTGCCTAGACAATGATTTGAACTGACCATCATGCAGTTATATTTCTCAGAGATATAAAGAAATTAAAATGTTTTAATACATACCCTCTTGGGAGAGATTGAGTGAGACAAGGATTACACTTCAGAAATATAAAGGGGATCCTCTAAAGGGGAAAAATTAACAAAACTGAAGAACTGGTATGTTCTCTAAAATATGAATGTTGGCATTTCTGTCAGATTTGTATTCTATAATAGTGTTATGTTATTTTTTTTCACTTTTTCTGTTAGTCCCAACAACTATATGAAACCAGAAAATGACACACAAATTTACAAAATCTTTCTTCTGGGAATTTCAGAGAACTCCACTTTGCAACCCTTCCTCTTTGGACTATTTCTGTTTATGTACCTGGTCGCTGTGCTTGGGAATTAGGTCATCATTCTGGTCACAGTGTCAGACTCCCACCTGCATACACCCATGTACTTCTTCCTCTCGAACCTGTCTTTTGCAGACATTGGCTTCACATCTACCAGCATCCCAAAGATGCTGGTGAACCTCCAGATTCATAGCAAGATCATCACTTATGAAGGCTATATCACCCAAGTATACTTCTTCACATTCTTTGGAGTTTTGGACAGCTTGCTTTTGACAGTGATGGCTTATGACCGCTTCTTGGCCATCTGTAACCCTCTGCATTACATGGTCATCATGAACCTCAGGTTCTGTGGATTGCTAGTGCTGGTGTCCTGGATCACAGCTGCCTTGTATTTCTTGTTAGGAAATTTAATGACTTTGAGTCTGTCATTCTGCACAGACTTGAAAATCAAACATTTTTTATTTGAGATTAATGAATTAATCCAACTTGCATGTTCTAATACCTTTGCTAATGACATAGTGATGTACTTTGGCATTGTGCTTCTAGGTGGCAGTCCCTTTGCTGGTATTCTTTACTCTTACACTAGGATAGTTTCCTCCATTAGTGTCATCTCATCAGCTCAGGGGAGGTATAAAGCATTTTCTATCTGTACATCTCACATCTCCATTGTCTCCCTATTCTATTTTACTATCCTGGGTGTTTACTTTAGTTCTTCTGTTAGCCAAAACTCACAATACACTGCAACAGCTTCAGTGACATACAGCATCATCACACCCATGCTGAATCCCTTCATTTACAGTCTGAGGAATAAGGACATAATGGGAACTCTGAGAATACTCTCCAGAGGGAAGCCATAAGAGTCAATTTACAGGAAGCACCTATTACCATGGTACTCTAGATCTCAGAGTCACACACTGGTCTTCTTTAATGGAATAGTGAGGGGCAATTTTTTCTCAGAAGTTTTCTTTCCTCTTGAATTTCAACTGCTGCATAGAATTAAAACAACCTCATTTGTAATGATTCTACTTTCCCTGATATTGAATATTGTACCTGTCTAATTTTTTGCCAGTCTTCTTCCAAATTAAGGATCAGAAAAAATTTGGAGATTATACATTAGTCTCACAGAGTGATGTGATGAAATAATTCAATGGAACAAAAAACTATTGATGTCATTGTATATTTTTATTTAAAAGAAATTCTGAGACTGCAACTTTTTAATCTTTTTTCCCTTAATCCTTTTTGCTTATATTTAGTGATGTAGATGATATACATCTTTATGATGTTGCCTTCCAAATGATGTTTTTATAGTTCACTGTGGGAAATTATTATCCATATAAGAATACTATTCTCTTATTCTCCACATTTTTCACAATGCATTGTATACTCCTTGTCAAAAGTTATAATGAATGTTGCTATCAAATGCATATTCAATGCAGCCTGGACAAACAAGTTTGCATAGATCAATTTATTTAATATGGCCTTAAAAATCAGAAAAATTCTTATGTAAGTACATATTTGCATTCTACATTGAAATTCAGTCATATATCTATGAAAATAAGTTAATTATGTGAATCTGCTCATTGAAATGCAAATTCTCTTGAAATGCCTGGAAAGTTCACAAGGCAATCCCAGTGTTATGACAAGCATTTTTTTAAATTCCTGAAACTAACTCTGGAGGAAGCATAAAATTTGAATAGCACCTATTAAAATATATTCCTAGCTTAAAAACCCACCTATATGACAACAGGAGGCTCATAAACATTTTAACTGATAAATTATATCAAACAATTAAAGCAGAAAAAAGAAGGAAAACTTCTCCCCTCATTTTAGGAACTCAACATTGTGCTAATCCTAAAACTGGATAAGGATAATAAAAGAAAAAAGTATGAACATAGAAATTTGTTTAACAAGACAAACTATTACAAATCAGATCTGGCAGGATGTAGAGAGTGGTTTTGTTATAGGGATGGCAGTGTTGGTTCAGCATTGGAAGATCCACCCCCAAAAGTCATCATTTTAACAGAGGAAAGGAAAAAGCCATATGATCCTGTCAGTATTTGGAGAAAAAGTATCGGACTAAATTCTACAGCTGTTCATGGCAAAAGCTATCAGGAGACTAGAAGTAGAACAGAAACTTCTCAACAGATTAAAGACATATACTCCATACTTCCAGTGAGAACACCTTATATGAATGGGGAAGATACAATGCTTTCACCTTAAGGTGGGAAACAAGGGCAGACATGCTTACTCTTTATCTGTCCATTAAATTTTGAAACCTAGGCCCCAGCAAAATAGTCTGGCAATAAAATGACACAATTAGGATAGGATTGGCATAGCAGAAGCAGAATCTTTATATGTAGATGAAAGGATCATCTACAGAGAAAATACTAAGAAATCTCTAGGAGCCCCTAGAACTTGTGCTTGAATTTAGCAGGACTAGAAAACACAAGGTATATGTAAAAATTCAGGTCTGTGTATACTTGCTATAAATGAAGAATTGGATATTGAAATTTAAAAGTTATGTAGGAGTACAAAGGACCTAGAAAAGTTAACAAAAGCAAAAACAAAAACAAAAACAGTGTTGGAAGATGTTTAGTACCTAATTTTAAGACTTCTTCTAAAGCTACAGTAATCAAGGCAGTGTTGGTGTAAGGAAAGACATATAGATCATTTGAATAAAACAGACTCTAGAAATAGAACCACACATACATGGTCCACTGAGTTTTGAAAGATTATTTAACTTTAGCATTTTATAGAATATAAACTCAATTCAAGAGCCAAGGAAGAGATAGTGTTTTCATCAAATGGCACTAGAGTTCCTGGTATTCATATATAAAAAATTAACCTCAACCTTTTTTTTGATACATGAAAATAACTTGAAGGGATCTATGAACCTAAATAAGAAAGCTTAGAAGGATAAAACTTTTAAGAAGAAATTATAAGGGAAAATCTTTATGAACTCGGGGTAGGCAAGAACTACCTAGGATACAAAAATCATGATGTATAAAAGAAAAAAATTGATAAATGAGATTCCATCAAAATTTAGAACTTTAAATAACATCATTAAAATGAAAAGTAGTCCTTAAACAGACCATAGTTCCAATGCATATAAACTATGACCAGAATATATAAAGAACTCTTACAGCTCATTAATAGACAACTCAATTAAAATGTAGACATAAGAAGATGATAAATAGCCAGTATAGCATAAGGAATGGTGTGCAACTCTAGAATCAGAAAAATACTAAACAGTACAATAATAAGATTGAATTATACACTCATTAGGGAGATGAAATTGAAAGTTTTAAAAGCCTTGCCATGACTTTTTCTTTTTGTTGGATTCTCCCCCTTTGCATTTAATTTGCCACTCCCAATGGATTCATTCTGCTGGGTTTCCTGGGGTTGTGATCCTCATTGCCTTTTCCTAGGGTATTATCTAAAATTTTTGGAGTGCCAGTTTGGTATTCATGAAGTTCCTGAGGTGCTCTTTATCATGAAAGTATCTTATTTCCCCATCAATTTTGAAAGATAGTTTTGCAAGGTACATCAATCTGGGTTGGAGGCTGTTTTCCTTTAGGGCTTGAAATACATCACTCCAAGCTCTTCTTGCCTTGAGGGTTTGCACTGAGAAGTCTGCTGTGATTCTGATGGGCTTTCTTTGTATGTGATTTGTTTCTTTTCTCTCACTGCTTGGAGGATTTTGTTCTTCTGTTGGATTTCTGGAATCCTAAGTATTATATGCCTATGTGTAGATTTTTTTTTTGATTAAGCCTAGTTGGAGTCCTATATACCTCACTTATCTGTATGTCAACTTCTTTTCCCCTCCTTGGGAAGTTTTCTGCCATAACTTCTGTGAAGAGGTTTTTTTATGTCATCTGGACTCTCTCCTCTTTCTTCATTGACTCCAATCACTCTTATGTTATTCTTCTTTGCATCATCTAGCAGCTGCTGGGTTGATTTCATGTGTTCCCTTACAATTTTAAAGCAATTTTTCTTTTCCTCCTCACTAATTGCAATCTTATCTTCTATATGTGAAATTCTATCCTCACATTGGTTCATTCTGCTGCACAGACTTTCGATGGAGTTTTTAATCTGTTGGAAATCTGTTTGTATCTGTTTTATGGATTCCATTTGTTTCCTATGTTGGGATTCCATCATGTTCCTCAGATCTTCTATTTTTTTTTAATGTGTCTTCTCTAGATTTATTAATCATGTCTTCACTATAAGCATAATCTTTGCTGTTATCTGATTAATTATTTCTGATTACATTTTTCCCAGATCCTCTTTTGTTACTAGTTCAGAGAGTCCAGGTTGTTGAGTATCAGATTGTTCCATCTCGTTTCCCTTTGGGGTTGCTCTATGTGATCTGGAACTCTGTTTTTGAGGCTTGTTTATGTGTTTTCTCATTTCTATGGCGGGGGGGGTGCTTCTGGGGCCCACACAGCTCACCTTCTCTGCTCTAGGAGCTTGAGATGGCAGTGGGGGAACTTCCTTCCGGGTGCTGGGAATGGCTCACCTTCTCTGACCTAGGAGCCAGGGATGGAAGTGGGGGTCCTTCTTTCCGGTGCTGGAGTCAGCTGAGCTTCTCTGCCCTAGGAGCCTGGGATGGAGGCGGGGAACTTCCTTCCTGGTTCTGGGACTGGCTGAGCTTCTCTGCCCTCAAAAGTTCATAGAGTCTTCTAGATGTCTGTTAATGAAAGTGTGATATTCAGCTTCCTAGAGCCATCCAAGTCTTGTGCTGAAGTTCACATGCCAGTGACTCCCAAAGTGTAATGCCCCCTCCTCAGTCATCACAGAACTTGTTAGCGATGCAAACCATTATGACAAATATTTAATTCAATGGATAGGAGAGTTTGCTTATGTTCCAATTATTCATTGTGTCACCTGGGTTACCATTTTCTAGTACTTTCTAAGTTATGATTTCTTTCATTGCTTTGGATTAAATTATTCTTTTTTAAAAGTATGTCATTAACATCAAAGTTTAGGTGAGTGAATAATATGTGTGAAAACTGTCATTTTCATTTTTTGATGTTCTATATTCACTTTGATGCATATGAATAAAGAATAAATTCCACACAAACTTGATTCCATAATAGTGCCCTTAATAGGATAATAATCTCTCAAAATTAACTATTGCTGCTCCTTGAAATGAAGATTTGGAATTTAGGAATACGAGTTTTTCCTGAGTTAACATACATGTCATGTTTTATTCACCAAAGAAATTTTTAAAAATCTCATGACTAGCTAAGAGTCAAACATGAAATAGACTGTGCATCTCAATAAGATCTTCACACCCACATTGAAAAAGTAATGAATAATGAGAAAGTTGGTGAAATCAAGGAGATTTTTGAGAATATTCTAAAACAACTATAATTTTCCAACTTAATTTTTTTGTTTTGGGATTCACTTAGGCTCAGTCTTGAAGGATGATTCCTTCCAAATTTATCTTTAACAGATGATTTATTTTCTCCCATTTTTTTGAAGAAAAAGATAAGTGTCAAAGCATAGAATTAATTGAAGCTAGGGAAATTTTACTTCAGAAGGTCAAAACTTTCCTTATTTCCTTCATTTCTATTTCAGTATGTTTAGACTAAAAATAAATATTTTTTCTTCTAAATACTTGGATAGAGGAATCTTATGACACACAGTGAATAATAGTATCGAACTCTGGAAAACTTAATGACTATCCCATCTATAGATTAGGTGTGGTAGGAATGTAGTATGTTACCTACAAAATAAAGACTATACCCAGTGATGGGTTGGGAAAGGAAGTCTGGTGGCAACAGGGTGGACATGCATTCATTAGAAAGAACTAGTACTGAGGCAGGGATTTAGCTCAGTGGTTCTGCTGCCTGCCGTGCAAGTGCAAGGTCCCGAGTTTGATCCCCTATACCAAAAAACAATATAGAAAGAAAGAACCTAGCAGTGTCCAGCAGCAACAGGCTGAAATATTAGCATTTATCTTGTCTACAGTGCTCTGTCCCACAGACAGTTATTACAGGGTTGGAGCTGTATAGATTAAGCTCCACAACCGTGATATCATTAGCTTGCTTTGGTCCTTTACATAAAGAGCACTCCAAGAATAGCTGATTTAGCATACAGGCCAGAAGGCAGTTTCAACAGTTAGTATTAGTTTGTCCAATTTCCAGAGTCCTTTAGGTAATACTTTCCTCAATACAGCAGCCTCTATCAGTTTACAATGTCCCCTAACTAAGCAATAGTATGGGCAATGAAAATGGGCATTCTTCAGACATAATGCAACATGCCCTACTTTTATTACAGGTAATAGACATGAAGAAGGAAATACATCTAACAAACTCAGTCATGTACAGTGAGTTTTTGAGAAAGAACAATAAGTATACTGATGACATTCCAGCCAAGTTTGAATAAGCATAAAAGATAGACAACAGTAGAGATATCATCAAAATGTTAAGAAACTTTACAAATTGAACACTCCATATGAAAAATGGGGAAGAAGAATAAAGTAATATTACATAAAAATAAATATTGAGGCTATTAAAATGTGAAATAAAAGAAAATATTCTTTGTGCATACTCAATATTTATTCAGCCTACTGTTTTATACATAGACCCCAAAGTGATGAGGCAGTTTCTTTTCACATATATTTTGGATAGAGTCTTTTATTCATAATTCCTAGGTTTTTAAACCCTTCTTTCTCAAATGCCTTGTGTTCCACTAAAGTAGAAATTACTTACAAGAAATTTACCTAACATCCTAGTCAAAATCTGCCAAACAAAATTTTTTCTTATCACCTCAGGAAACAATTTTTAGGACCAACCACAAAGCACATATGAACAACTTCTTAAAATACAAAATTATTTATTTAATTTTACTCATTTGTTTTTAGTATTTTCAGGTAGGTTCTCTATATGTAGTTCAGGCTGATGTGAAACTCCCTATTTAGCTCAGGCAGGCCTGGAATTCACCAAAATTCTCCTGCCTCAGCTTTTCAAATGCTGGGATTGCAGGTGTGCACCATCACATCTGGCCAACACACAAATTTGTGTACCATATATTTTCTGACCTAAGCAGAATAAAATTAGATAACAAAAAGAAGTAAAACTTTGGAAATTGTACACATACACAGGAATTTAAAAACATGTTTTTTGGTTGGCTGGGGATTTATCTCTGTGTTGTTGCTGCCTTCCTCACGAGTGCAAAGGCCTGACTTTGATCCCCGGTACTGAAAATAAAATATTGGTTTGCAACTAATGAGTCAATGAGGGAATTTAATAATCAATAAAGTATTTATGATAACCTGTTGGTAGAAATGTAAATTAGTTAGGTCACTATGAAAAATGTTATGGAGGTTCCTCTACAAACTAAAAATACAACTACCATATAACTCAGCTATCTCACTTTGGGAATATGTACAAAGAAAACAAAATCAGCATACCAAAAAGGTAGCTGTATGTCCATATTCACTGGAGCACTCTTCACAAGCGCTAAGATATGGAATCATGGAAGGTGCTGGTCCACAGAAGGACTTTTTAAATGATATATACACAAACTGTAGCATTATAAAGCCAGAAAGAAAAATGGAATTCTATCAGTTGCAGCAACATGGTTCAAGTTGCAGTACATTTAGTAAAATAGCCAGACACAGAAAGTCTTGTAGCCTTGCTCTCTGCATCATATGTGGAAGCTAAAACAAGTTTTCTTGAATATGTATTAGAAATTCCTCAGATTGAAAAGGAGGTGTTTTGGATACATTGCAGGTTAATAAAAGCTAAAATGTATTCCATTATGAAAACTCATGAAATAACTTACAATGTCATCACAATATACTAAAACTTTTAGAATACAGCAACAAGAAGGAAGTTTATAAAAAAAAACAGAAAGATCTTAGTAATCAACCTAATGATGCAAATCAAAAGGCTGAAAATATAAATAAAACAATAAAAACAGTAAAAGTAAAGGGAAAATGCAAAATTAGAGAATAAATAAAAAAATTATTCCCAGCCCAAAATGCTCAGCACAATATAACAGAAGAAGTTTTTTTTTAAAGATAGGGAAAATTGACAATTTTTTGTTGGACTATGAAAAGAACACCTAAACCATAAAATGAGTGGTAAAAAGAAGTCATTACAACTCATTCCACAGAAATACAATGAATCATCATAAAATCTTAGGAACAAATATGCACACAAATTAGAATACCAAAAAGAAAAGTGTAAATTCCTGGACACAGTAGTATCTAAGTGCCAAGTAATAGAAGGAAGGACATGACCAATAAAAAGCAAGAAGATTGACTCAGTAGTAAAGCATCCTTGAAAGAAAGAAAGAAAGAAGAAAGAAAGAAAAAGAAAGAAAGAAAGAAAGAGAGAGAGAAAAAGAAAGAAAGAAAGAAAGACAGAAAGAGGTATAGAATGAGTAAGCTTAGCAGTAGATGGCTTCTTTGCTGAAGTCTATCAGACTTTTCAGAACTAACATACATTCTTTAAAATTTCCAAGATAATCCCAAATGTGGTGGTGCATGCCTGTAATCACAGCACTGGACAGCTTAACCCAGAAGGATCACTACAATTTTGAAGCCACCCTGTGCTATACAATGACTTCAAGGCCAGCCTGAACTACATAGTGACACCCTGTCTCAAAAAAACAGAAAATAGAAAAAAATTCAAGATATAACATCAGTTTTTCAAAAATCATTCACTCACAACTCATTCAGCTGATTTGTTAATTGTGAATTCCTCCAAAGTATTTCAATTTGGGCTAGAATTACTCTGATACCAAAACAAGATAAGAAAACAACAAAAAATAAAACAACCACAGGCCAATATCCTTGAATAACATAGATGGAAACTATTCCAAAAGAAAATACTAGCAAATTGAATATACCAGCATCTTGAAGGTTATAATTAAGATCAAGTGGGATTTATCTCAAGGATGCAACAACAGATGAAAGTTAATAAATGTGATTCATCACATCAAGAGGTGTAGGACAAAAACCATACGATCATCTGAATAGATGCAAGCAAAATTTGATAAGTTCAAATTCTTCATAAAATAAAAGCTCAAAAATTAGGCATACAAGGAACAGAGCATGATTAAAATCAAACCTACAGCAAATACCACACAGAGAAGGGAAATGGTGGAAGTGTTTCCTCTAAGATCTGGACAATACAACAATGCTCAATATTGACACTTTTATTTGTAGAAGTACAAGAAGTCCTACAAAGAACGATGAGATTTGAGAAAAATAAGACAAATTGAAACTGGAAAGGAGGAAAATGAATTATCATGGAAGTGGGATCTGGGGAAGGATGGATAGGGGTAATTACAAAAGGAGAAAAGAGGAATAAAAATGACCATGATGTGATATGTATATGTACAATTTCCACAAGATGAATGCATTTATATGTGTTATGAATATATATTAATTAAAAGAAAAAGCCATAAAGACTCTACAAAAAATTATAACAAACATTTCAATAATGTTGCAGGATGAGAAAGAAAAATAAAATTAAAGAGTGTTTGTAAACACTAGTAAAGCAATTAAAACAAGTTAAAGGAATGATTTTGTGTACAATACTTGCAAAACTATAAAATATCTAATTTTAACCAAGGAAATGAAAAATTTCTATAATATAAGTTATAAAACAGTAATGAAGGAAATGAGGAGATCCCCAAGAGAAAAAGAGAATGGATATTGTTAAAATGTCCAGGAACCACAAAATGGTCGGTAGATCCAGTGCAGTCCCTATCACAGGACCAATGACATTCTTTCCAGTAAATAAAACACCCCTAAACATCAAAACATTCTCACATAACAAGAATGAATTCCATGCACAAAGAACAAAGCAGGTAGAATCACAACACGCGAATTCTTGGCACACTTCAAATTTATAGTAAACAGGACAGCAAGGTACTGACATAAAAACAGACAAAATAACACTTAGATTCCATCTGACTGCAGAAAAAATAATGGCCATCATTAAGAAGTCAAATTATAAAAATTCTGGTGAGACTGAAGAAAACATGGAGCACTTACATTGTTTGGGGGAATGTAAACACATACAACTTCTGTGAAGATCAGCATGGAGGTTTCTCAAAAAATTAAAACTAGAAATTACATTTGACTGAGCTATTCCTCTTCTAGGTATCTTCCCAAGAGAATAAACACATAATATTACAGGGTTACTTGCATATGCATGATTATACCATCACAATTTATAATAGATAAATAACAAAAGCAGTTTATAGGTCCATTAACAGATGACTGAATAAAGAAAATTTGGTATTTATACAAATTGAGTACTACTCTGCCATATAGATAAATCAACTTCCTGGAAAATAGATTTACCTTGAAAGCATAATGTTAAGTGAAATAAAATAAACACACAAGCTTAAATATCACATTGCTTCTCTTACATGGGAAGCTCAAATTATAAACGAAGAGCAAAAAAGACAATCAGAAATAGGGAGATAGATGGAAGGAGAGTAAGTGAAGGAGATGAAAAAGGAATTAAGATATGTTATGTATATGTACAAATTCCTTTCGAGGAAAGTAATCATTATGTACATCAACTATATACTAATACAAATTTTAAGACACATAGATCAGTGAAAAAGACTAAAGACAAATGACTTCACTTATTTGCCCCAAAATGATTTTCAACAATTGTGCCTGGAATATATATTGGAGACAGAATATTTTCTTCAATGAATGTTGGTGAGAACATTGTATTAATTAACAAAGAATGACACTATACATTTAATTCATTCTATATGCAAAAATCAACTAAAATTGCATAAAAGCTATAAATACTAAATGTTACCCCTGAAAATCTGAAATCACTGAAAGAAATGACAGGACAAACATTCTAGAAAATAGGTAAAGGCAAAAGTATTTTGGGTAGGATAATGAAAACAGACCACAGTAAGGATAATAGTCAGATAGGATTGTATATAAAAAAGAGAGAACTAAACAGCAAGTAAAATAATCAAGAGTGAAGATACCACCTACATAGTGGGAGAAAATATTTGCAAACTATTAATCTGAAAGTGGTCAGTACACAGAATATAAAAGGAAGTCAAATATGTCAACAGGAAATAAGTAATCTTCTTTAAAATTGACCAATTATCTCAGTAGATACTTCTTAAAAGAAGGTATATAAATGTAAATGTAAAAAAAAAATTACAATCAGAATCACATCGAGACATGCCATATCATCCCACATAGAAGGACCACTATCAAAAAGATTTAAAAAATCCCCTGTTGAAAACATGGAGAAAAAGGAAAGATCATTTCCCTTAATAAGAATGCCCATTAAAACAGTTCTATGGAACTTTTTAGAGGTCCCTCAGGGGTAAAAAGAGTCAGACAAACAAACAAAAAGAACCACCACTTCAGGCAACTTGTACCACTCACTACTGAGAATATATCCAAAGGAAAGGAATCATTGCATTGAAGAAACATCTATACTCTTGGATTTATTTCAGCATTATTTTTCCAATTAATTTTATTGGTACATTTTAGGTACACAATACAGTTACTTTCATCATGGGGATCTTGTATGTTTACATGATGTATCTTGTTTCTTATTTTCTCCACAATCCTCTGCCCTCCCTTCACCCCCTCCAACCCATTGCAGCATTAGTAACAGTAGTAAGAAAGGGAATCAACCTAAATATCCAATGATAGATGAACAGATAAAGAAAATGTGATGCATAGACAAAATAAAATAGTATTCAGCTATAAAAGATGAAATTTTGTCATTCATGACCACATTATTGACCCTGAGGGACATTATATTAAGTGAAGTAAGCCATGTCTGTACAGACAGATAACAATGTCCTCACCCATATGTGCAAACTGAAAATGTTTATCCCATAGAAGTAGGGAGTACAACAGAAGCCACTACGGTGGAAGAAGGATGGTAGGAATGGGAGTTAGAGAGGATGGAAAATAGTATGAAAAAAGGAACAATGGGAGAAAAAAATTCTAGTGTTCCACAGCAACTATTTAATACCAACAATTTACAGTATGTTTCAAGATTTTGAATATGCCCAATCCTAAAACTGATAAATGATTGCTATAATGGACATGCTAATTAGATTGATTTCATCATTGAACAATATACACATGAATAAACCCTGTACCCTACAAATATGTGAATCAATTATGTGTCAATTAAAAATAAAAATAAAGAAAAGATACATGTGTGTTTATTATTTAATATTTATTTGCCTTGTTTTTCATATAGTGTAAAAAAAAGGCAAGAACCTTTCTTACATTTTATATATCTTTGTTATTGTTGGGTTTTGGCTTTGAATTCTTTTTACAAAAATCCAAGGGAAACACTCTCTTCCTAGTTCTGGTCTTTATCAAACGTATGAAGTATTGCACATAGCATACAAATTGTACTCTTATAGACTCAATAACTTTATTCGTTTCATTTTTCCGGAGGAGAAAAAGATGTGAAAATACTTACATGACTATATTCCACATTTACCTCTAAATTACCAACCACAAATGAGCGAGGACTTTATCCAATTTGTTCACATTTGTATTTTCACTGTGATATGGCAATATCTGTACTTTTACATAGAATGAAATTATAAGAAAAAAGAGTTTTTAAAGAGTGGGGAAATAAAACCTATCTCACCATAATTATACCACACAAAAATTAAGAAAGCAGCAAACCAAAACAAAACAAAAAGAAAGAAAACCAAAACCAAGTTACAAAATGGCAACCATGTAACTATATAACAAAGATTAATAATTAAATGGCAACACAGAGGCACACCGGAAATATGGTCTTGTGTTTGCAAGACGTTTTGCTGTGGGGATTGTTAGAGGAATCAGCAGTGAGGCCTCAAAATACGTGGCAGCTTTGACCCATTAGGTAGCAGTAGCACAGGCCCAGTTGTGATTATCAACACTAGAGATATTTCCAAGTGTCCATTAGACATAATTTGTCTGTGGATGAAAACACATGCATACAGCATGGATGTGGAAACATTTTAAAACAGCTCAAATTAAAATCACACGTACGTACCTGATTTGTAACTTTGGGTTGATCACTTACCATGTGGCGACTCATTTCTGCACATACAAAATGAGGCCAATAAAGCATTGACCATATAGAATAGACTTATATTTTCTTGTTTGTTTTAAAGGATAGTGTCTCTCTATGCTGCTCAAGCTGACAAAATCCTGTGATTTAGTAATTCCTGCCTCAGTGTCCTGTGTAGTTTGGACTATACATATGCAACACTGTACTTGACTGAATGGAATTTTATTAGAAAAAATAGGAGAATATAAGATTCTAGCCTCAAGGAAACATGTATAAAAGATCCAAACATATCACTTATAACTACCAAATGTTTTGTAAATGATGGACTAAATGACAGCTCTGAACCTTTGCTATCAATGTGATTTCCTTAATTGTACCGGGGGGAAAAGGCATGCAGCTAAGTGCGCGGTATTCATTGTTTTATCATTAAAGAACCACAGTTCTCATTTTTGAAGAGAATGGCAGGATCCTGGGGAGGGGAGAGGTGAAGGTGCCAACACAGATCAAAGGTTTGGAGACCAAGCGACCTAATCAAGATACTTCCCTTTATGTTACACTACGGAGCCACCTTTAATGGAGGGATCCAGTAAGTGTTAGGAGGTTAGAGCACCAGAAGACAAACAGTTGATGCAGGAGTAAGGAACATTGGATCCCCCTGACTTTCAATCTTGTCTCCTGGGAACAGAGAATCTGCAGGAGAAAACTATCTTTCTGGAGCAGAACAACATCCCATGGGGGAATGACGTGCCCAGAATGAGCAGCCTTGGGCTGAAGAGGACATGTTTTTGTTTTCCTTCAGAACCCTAAGTCTGGCTCAGAGATCAATGGCGGACTTGTTCCTGCTGTCTCTTCTATTCTACTACATGAGCTGAAAGTGACTTCAAATGGTGAAACCCTGCCAAGAGAAGAGACAAGGGCTGGAACTGGCACTAACTCATTCCTCCCCCCAACACTGGAAGTGCTTGTGTTTACAGGACATCCTGCTCACCCCTCATGGCCCACTGTCAGTGCACAAGTGGGAGTCCCCACCACCATGCCAGTTGCTGCTGAATGGCAGACACTGTGACAATGAGCTGAGAAAGAAATATAATCCTAAGGAGAATGAAGCTTAATTTATAAAGAATGAAGCACATTTATAAGATTCGGTGATGTTAAAATTTACATTATATTAAAGAACTATTATAGATCACAACTTTCAATAGAAAATTATAAAAATATGTCTAAGTGCCAAATTTAGTTTTATCTACGAGAATCTAAAAATTTACTATTATTTAAAATAAAACAACAATGAAAACATTACTTGGTTTGATATTTACCTTTTAAGGAGAAATTATTCTTGAGAACTGTGAGTTGATCCATAACATAAGGGGGAAAGGTAAAATGTGTGCAATACTATTTTTGAAACTTTAGAGCATTAAGAAAATAACAGGAAAATAAGTAATATAGAAAAGTTTAAATGGTAATCATGAGCACATTATCCAGCTCTTAGTTGCCATAAATAATATTTTCAGAGCACCCTTGATATCTTTATTCCTTAGACTGTAGATGAAGGGATTTAGTATGGGTGTAACCACACTGTACATTACCGAGGCTGTTGCTGTTGAGTATGAGTTTTGGGTGACAGCAGAACTAAGGTACTCACCTAGGCTTGTGCCATAGAATAAAGAGACACCTGACAGATGAGATGTACAGCTGGAAAGTGCTTTATATCTCCCCTGAGCTGAGATTGCATGCATGGAGGAAGCTATCTTACAATAAGAGAGAAGAATGCCAACAAGGGGACCGCCACCCAGCAGCACAGTGGTAACATAAGTCACCACATCATTAGGAAAGTGTCAGAACAGGCAGAGTGCACTATTTGATTTAGGTCACAGAAAAAATGTGGGATTTCCAAGTCAGTACAGAAGGACGGCCATAACACCATTAAGCTTTGTAGCAGGGCATTTAGGACACTCAGCATCCAACATGCTAGAACCAGCAACACACAGAGCTTGGGGTTCATGATGACTGTGTAATGTAGAGGATGGCAAATGGCCATGTAATGGTCATAGGACATCACAGTCAACAGAATACTGTCCAACATTAGACACAGTATGAAAAAGTACACTTGAGTGATACAGCCTTTATATCTTATGACCTTGCTCTGTGTGTGGATGTTCACCAGCATATTTGGTACTGTGGTGGAGGTGAAACCAATGTCCACAAAAGAAAGGTTGGAGAGGAAGAAGCACATGGGTGTGTGCAGTCAGTAGTCTGACACTGTGGCCAGTACGATGAGCAGGTTCTCTAACACAGTGCCCAGGCACATGGATAGGAAAATTCCAAACAGTAAAGGCTGCAGTTCTAGATCTTCTGAAAATCTCAAAAGAAGAAATTGTGCACTTTGTGTGTAATTCTTGGATTCCATATTGTTGATATCAACTGCACAGAGGGAGGGAGAGAGAGAGAAAGAAAAGATACAGAGAGAGGTATGGGGATGAAAGAGGAATAGACTTGCATTAGTAATTTTTCCCAAATTATATCATATGTTTTCTATAGTCAACACATCATTTTTATGTTTCATGTATTTATTGGTTCCCTTTATTGGACCATTTTGGCATCTGTAATAGGGAATTTCTATCCAATGTTCACCTTGGTGTTAAGAGATCATGTGTTCTCTTATTGTAATGAAAAAATTTTGTATACATTACAAAATTTAAAATTGAATATAAACCTTGTTAAAAGAACTGCCTATATGAGATGTGAATAGTGCAAAATACTTATTTCTATTGTACATATCATTTAATGATGGAGAAGCTACACAAGCAAACTTTAAACATTTTACAAGATGTGAGATCATGGCAAATGCCTGGAAGAAAAGGAAAGTAAATAAAAACAGACCCCATATGGATGTTTATTGTTTTTTATTTTCTTTAAATTATCTTTCAGGCAAAACCAGTACATAGGATGACAGTTGAGCAAAGATCTCAAGGAAGATGGGGTGAGCGCCACAAGGTTCGCTAGGGAAGTTGTGTCTGCAGGAGGATCAGACAGTGATAGACCCAGAAAAACATGTGGCATTCAGTTGTTCAAGCCAAGAAGGAGGAGCGTTACTGTAAAAAGAGCAAGAGCACGGGGTGTGACTCGGGTGTGGAGGCTGAACATGTTGGTGTCCTAGAAGTTAAGAGTACAAGAGTCATAGAGGCTGTGCAGCACAGAGAGGAGGGGAGGATAAATGAGATCAAATAGTGAGTACAGAAATACATGGAAAAGAATCAAGGTCTAGTCCTCTATAGCATAGTTCTTAAAAATTATAATTAAAAATACATTTTTGTGTATTTTGAAATACGTAGAGAGGATATTGAATGTTCCCAACACAGAAAGTAGTAAATGTTTGAAGAGATGGACATTCTAATTACTGTAATATTACATTTTACCACAGAACATGCACAGTTAGTATACCTATTCAAATTAAAGAGTTTCAAAAACTTCTCACTGCAACCACATCTACACCATAAATTTCTTTTGTAATGTATATAATTAGATATAAACATATATTTAAAAGAGAAACATTTTGTGTAGATCATAAGATCACAGAGCTTAGAGAAACCTACCAAGTTCAAAAATTTCAGTGGTGTCAATTACATTCGTTGTTCTTTTATGCAATTATAGTTAAACACACAGATTCTCCATATCCCTGTGCTGTAAAATGTGACAATAATCGTGCTTGCCTCATTAGGATTTTGTAGAAATTAAATCAGGTAAGATATAAGAATAATTTAATATGATACTAAAAGAGGAGAGTAAGGAGAGGTGTTAGAAAATACTGAAGAATTCCATGTGTATATCCAAAGGATATGAAACATACTTTAAGGGGATAGCACCTATGTGTATAGTGGCATCATTCACAGTAAGCAAGATATGAAATTAACCTAGGCTCCCACCAATTGATTAATAATTAAAATGTAGCATATGTGTACAATAAAATATTGGTCAGTACACTTTGTATGCATGTATCAGATTATCATACTGCACCACATGGTTAGGCTCCAATATTGTGTAAATTAATAATATAATGAAGTACATAAAACACTGAAGAGTGAAGAGTTTGTTGTCACTGAAATATCACAAGAAAAGATTTTCCTGTGTCCAAAGGTTTTTCATTTGGTCTTTATTAAGTTGGTTGCAAAGTTTTATCTCCAATTTAAAATGAAGATTTTTTCTCTACATTTGTTGTTTTGAGTGCTGGCCTCTGTATTATGAATTACCATTTAGAGCCTTTTGATTTATGACAGGATTATATCTTGATTTAAACTTTACAGGTTGAGGTTACATAAGTCAAAAAGCATTTAATTCATATTACCTACAAAAATCCTGCTTAGTAACAGAGTACACCATAGTCTCAGGTTGTTTTCCCCTGTGATATTGTGGCTGACTGATTGCTGCAGGTATGCAGCCTTGTGGAAGAGTGTGATAACATATGTTACTAATGTGAGTAAAGCAAAAGCAGTAGAGTGCAATTTCCTTCATATGAGTATTGTTCCATCATAAAAGCAAGAAACCATGTCAAATCATCATATGTTGAGATCTATCTGAATATTGTGTCAAGAAAGCCCTTCTCTGAAATTACCTTCATCAGTAAAAGCACACAAACCCATACACACATATGCACAGACAGAGAGCACACTGTACTTATATTATGTTCATCTTACCACAACTACATTATTAGAAATAAATTGATATGAGACAAGTTATCATCAAATTAACTTTTTCCTAAGAATATAGAAATAGAATCTAGAAATTCCAGTTCATCAATATCTCATCCTGTGTAACTATGGGACCCTATATTGTTATGGGCAGTATCTGTCCTGTTTTTACAGAAGAAAATATATGCTCAGAAAATAGAGGAGGGCAATTATATGGAACTGAGTGAGGAAAAGTCCTAATAAGCACATGTGGTCCCTGAGAGACAATAAGGAAGAACAGGCTTCCATCTTTCTGGTGGAATTCCAATTCCAGGTATATGTTAATGATGTCCAGCAAAATAATAAAGGAGAAAAATATATTTGTCCAAAAGACATTTTTTATGAAGAAACACACAGTCTGAACACTACAAGAGAAAATAAAGAGCAAGCTTAGAAAAGAATCCAACAATTCAGAAATAAAAATGTAGAATGAAGAACAAAATATTTTTTGTCATTTTTTTCATGAGATACCAGAAAAATTACCTTCCCTGTGGCTTGGGTACATTCATTTGACCAACTGATCTTTGTATAATTTAATATTAGATGAGAAAGTCTGCTTTCTCATTGTTCCTGTGAGGTTCTTTCCTTTTGTATTCTTAAGCTTAACATTTAAATCTCTTTAAAACTATTGCCTCAATTTTTAACTGACAATTTTTAACTTAACTGCATATTTTTGGAGTACTGTAATATATTTCAATTCTTTTAAACATTGTGTGATGACCAGATCGGGATAACTGACATTTCAATCACCTTAAATATTTACTACTTCTTCATGTGGGAACATTCAAAATCTTCTCTACCGGATATTTTGAAATACTGACACAACTAGTAGCTGTCAACCATCATTATCCTACTTTCTACAGAGCATAGAAATAATTCGTCCTATCAGGCTGTTTCCTTTACCCATTAATCATCTTCTCTCCATTCCCTCTCCCCTCCCACTCTTTCTAGCTTCTGCTTGTAAGTGGGATCTGACATTGGGAAACTCCATTTTCACACTCTAGAACTAGTTCTGGTATTCAGAAAACAAGTGGTGGTTTCCCAGCATCATATTTATAAAACTGTGCAGGAAGTTCATAAACATTTACTTTAAATAAACATCTCCCTGTGATAGGTCCCTAGAACATAACATCAAACACATATTTATTTTATTCTACTCTTTCCTAGCTAATATAATGTGAAGAACAATTGAGCAGGGACTTTACTTGCATTGCTCATCTTTCTTTTCACAATGGTGTGTGATTAAATACGAATTATTTAGAAAAAAATGAAGAAAATGAGATGTTTTGAAATAAAAGCAATTGTGGGGGAAGAGTACCACATAAAATATGGTGGTTATAAAGCAGTTGCATCAAACAAATTTGAATGAAGCATTGAACATATGCTATAATTAGATATAAAGTAGCAATAATAGAATGCTATCAATATAGATTTATAATTACATTGATAAATACCTAGGCATAAAGTTTATATTATGCACTGCTTGTAGAAGATTCTGGCACACAAAGATACTTAGTTATTAGGTGTTGAATTAATTAAGAATTTTGTTCCATACATATAGATGTTTATCCTAAGTGATATTATTCTTCAATTGCTTGGAAAATCCTGAATGATAACAAGATGGGATTCATAGCTATTTTCTGAAAGAAAATAAATTTGGTACTTCAGCTTAGATACTTTATGAAAAGTCAGAGGTTTTAAGCAGCTCAATATGAAAGTAAACTATGATTTGGATATACATCAAGAAAACTATGTTAAAAATTCAGGTGTGTAAAACATTTTTAGATAAGGAACAAATATACAAGAAGATAGACATTTAACTAAATAAAACCAAAACATTTTCTGTGGAAAAATTCTCTCTGAAAAATTGACACAGAATAATATATTAAAAATTACTTGAAATTCATATAGATTTAAATTAGTGTTAGATATGAAATATCATTAAAATGTACATATTAAGTATAATGCAGTCAGTGAAACTGTTAAGCATAACCATCACGGATGGGAGAAAATTCTTAGGGGTACTATTGAGCAGGAGGCTCAGGAGAGCCCAAACTGGAAAGAAGACTGCACTGAGAGTAAAAAGTATTTAGTTTATCTGGGAGCTTAGCCAGGCATCCTAATGAAAACGGCATGAGTGTGAATGTGTGTGTCATACGGAAAAAGAAATTTTGAGAGAATCTAAGAACTTAAGGGATGATGAATGGCAGTGAAAATGTAATTAAATTCATGCTTTCCAAACAACTATATGAAAAAATGGAATAAAAACTACAAGCACATTATGTAATTACGGAATAGTATTTATTTAACAGCATTAACATCAGACACTACTCCAGACTAAATTGCAAAAATCTTAGAAAAAAACCAAAATATTATTTGAAATCCCCATAGTAGTATCTAAAAGTATAATTTTACCTTATGTAAATGTATAAAGATTAAAATATCTTCATAATGATAAAGGTAATTTGTAATCAAATGATGTGGAAAGGCAACCAGTGATGCTTGAGTTCATGTAAGTTTTAAAAATAGATGTAATCATGAAAGTCACAATAGGGATAAACAGATTTAAAAACAATTTAGAAATGTGTATTTCTGTATAGGTATATGTTATTTATTAGAATGATGCAAGTGAATGTTCTACTTAACTGAGTGAGAGAAATACAATAGAATCAGCAATTATATTTGATGACATAAGTTTTGTAAGCTTTCACACATTTCTCTCAAATAATTCAGACACATAAACAAAATCGAAAGCAACAGATTTGGTGGAAAATCTCAATTCTTAAGTTTCAAAGAATGCAATAAAGACAGCAATAAAGTGCAATATGTGTGTGTACCAACTCATCAAATGAATGTAATTACTATGTGTCACAATCATATACTAATAATACACAAGCAAAAATGTTCATAACAAGTTTGCAATAGAAAAGGTAAAGACCCAAGAAACTCATATTCAATCCCATTATGAACAAACAATTGCAAAACTTTCACTAGCATATCATATTTTACCTACTAAATAAAAGTTTAATTGTGAATGTGAAGCATGATAGTAGGTAGTGTAATTTGCATGAAATATAAACTCTTCCTACCAGGCTGTAGTTGAAAGAAATACAATGTTTTTTTTTTCAATGGAGCAGCATCGTCAAAAGTGCCCTATAATACTAAGAAATGAGATACTCTCACTTAACTCTACATCCTTCCATAGCTGTAGTCTGATTTATCTACTTCCCATAATTGAAAAGATCCTTGGAAACATGTTTTATTTTTACAGAAATAACATCAACCTCTCATTCCCTCTTCTTACTGTGCTTCCATTACATTCATGTCATGGTCAACAATAACCCTAAGATGCTGAGTTCAATTGACACTTCACTTTCTAAAATCATAACTAAATATAGTAATGCATTAATTAGGTCAGCCATCAAACAACCCTGCAAACTGCAATCTCACAGCGCAGGGCTGAGGTGGGTTGGTTCTGGAAGATTTCAGGTACCTAGAAGTTGGTGGCTTCCAATCTCTGAACCCCTCTGGCAGCAACTGTTGGATTCTCAGATTGACTTGGATGAGATCCCTGAGAAAAAAGGTCTCTGTGTGGAAATCCTAACTGTTCCTTGAATAAAGATGGAGAGGAAACTGTGTGCCCAGAAGAGACAGCAGGAACAATTCCAGCATTGATCTCTGAGCCAGACTTAGGGCTCTGAAGGACACAACCATGTCCTTCCCTGCCCAACTCTGCTCATTCTGAGGGTCAGTAGCAGAGAGAATACATAGGGCTCCTTAGACCTTATCACTGCTCACATTTCTCTCTTGCTACTCCAACCGCTGGGCACACCATTCCCCATGAGACATTGTTCTGCTCCAGAAGGACAGTTTTCCCCTGCAGATTCTCTGGCCCCTGGAGACAAGTTTGGAAGTCAAGGAAATCAAGTGTTCATCACTCCTACAACAATTCTTTGCTTTCTGGCACTATAACCTCCTAACACTTATTGGAATCCTACATTAAATGTGACTCCCCAGTCTGACAGCTAGGGAAGTATTTTGATTAGGTCCCTTGGGTCTCCAAATACTTGACTTATGTTGGCACCATCTCCCCTTCCATCCCTAGAATATTGCTGTTCTCTTCAACAAGGAGGAGAGCTATGGTTCTTTGATGATAAAAGAATGAGTACCACACTTCTTAGCTTCATGTCTTTTTTCCCCACTACAATTAGGAAAATCACATTAATGGCACAGGTTAAGTGCTGCTTTTTAGTACTGCATTTACAAAATATTTGCTAATTATAAGTAATGTGTTTGAATCTTTTTGTACATGTCCTTTGAGGCTAGAAATTTACAAATATTCTCTTATTTTTCCTTATAAAAGTCCATTCAATTGAGTACAGTGTTGCATATGTGTAGTCTAAACTATCAGGACACCGAGGCAGAATGAGTATTAGAGCACAGGAGTTCAAGACCAGTTCGAACAATATAGCGAGACCCTCTCATTTGAAATATACAAATTATTCTATATGGTCAGCACATTATGTCCCCACTCTGTATGCACTAGGTGTTTCAAGAGGGTAAGTGATGAACCCAAAATTACACAGCAAGTACATAAAAAATGTTTTAATTGGAGCTGTTTTCAAATGTTTCCAGGTCCGTGCTGTATGCAGGTTGTTTCATCCACAGTCAAGGTATTCTTAATGGACACTTGGAAATATCTGCAGAACATTGGTAATCTCAACTGGTCCTGTGCTACTGCCACCTAGTGGGTAGATGCCGCCAATATCCTGAGACCTCACTGCGGGCTCCCCTAACAGAGTCACTGAGCATCTTCTACACAGTGAAAAATCCTAGAAGCATGATACGGTGTTTGCTGTGTGCCTCCGTGTTTCCCATTTAATTATTAACCTTTGTTATGTGGTTACACGGTTTCCATTTTATAACTCGTTTATGGGTTCAGTTCTTTTTATTTTGTTTTGCTTTGTTAATTTTTGTGTGGTATAATTATTTTGAGATTGGTTTTATTTCCCCACTCTTTAAAAAACAGTTCTTTTTTCTTTTAATTTTTATCTATTTAAAAGTAGAGATATTGCCATATCACAGTGAAAATAAAAATATGAACAAATCAGATAAAGTGCTTGCTCATTTGTAGTTTGTATTTTAGTGGAGAACATGGAATATAATCATGTAAGTATTTTCACATGTTGTTCTCAGGAAAAATGAAATGAAGAAAGTTATTGAATCTAAAAGAGTAGTACTATACACATATTTTATATTATTCTAACTACTGTGAAAAGAATCTTTAAATTATTTTCTTTTGTTCCTAGTATTTAGAAACACTGCTGACTTTTCTGTTGATTTTGCACCATTGAAAATTATTGAATTTTTTTCAGTTATAATTTCTTGTAGAGTCTTTAAGGTTTTTTTCCTCTTTATTGGTATATATTTGTAATGTGTAATCATTATATTCATCTTGGGGAATTTTTACATATACATATTACATATTGAACATTTTTATTCCTCCTTCCCCCTTTTCAATTACCCTTTTCCAACCTTCCCCAGAACCCCCTTAAGTGACAATTTATCTTCTTTCTTTCAAATTTCAATTCCTGGTACTTTTTATTGAATCTAATTTTTTTGTCTAGGATTTTCAGTACTTGTGTAAAGAGAGGGGAATGAGAGGAGGGAGGGAAGGAATGGGAAGGAGGTTAAAAAAATCAAGATGTATTATGTACATTTACCAGCTCCCCAAGATGACAGTAAAATGCATATTCTGCAAGCATGTACTAATAAAATTTAAACACACACACAAATACACACACACACACACACACACACATTTGGCTTTAAATCCTGCTCATACCAGTGTTTAAGTCAAACATACCATAGAAACAATCCGAGATATCACCACCAGAAATAAACATTAATGACCATCCCTGCTCTAAAAAATAGTGTCAAAATTTAGCATCATTGTTCCAGCTCTTAGAGGATACATTTTGAGTATTTCTCTGTTCTGTATGGTGTTTCCTGCATGTTTGTTCTTAGTCATGTCAAATTCCTTCTATGTCTGTTTTGGTGGGTGTTTTTGTTATGGAGGAATCTGAATTTATCGAATGCTTTTTTTTTGCATCTGTTCAGATGGTCATACAGCTTTTGTCCTTCATCTCTTGATGTGATGAATCACATTTATTAACTTGCATCTGCTGAACCATTCTTGCATCCCTGGGTTAAATCCTACTTGATTATAGTTATAATCTTCAAGATATTGCTGAATTCAATTTGCTAGTATTTTGTTGGTAATGGTTTCCATCTATGTTCATCAGGGATATTGGCCTAGCTTGTTTGTTTTTCTTCTTTTTTGTTGGGTCCTTATCTGGCTTGATATCAGGGTATTTCCAGCCCAAGTAGAAAGACGTTGGGATAATTCTCAAATAACAGATAAGCTGAATGAGTTGATGAGTGAAGGAATTTTGAGAAATTGATTCTATAACTTGAAATTGTTTCCTATTTTTTTTTTTTGGAGACAATGTCTAAGTATGTTGTAGTGATTCTCTTGCCTCAGCCCCCTCAGTGCTGTGATTACAGGCATGGGCCACCACACCTGGCAAAATCTTGGAATTGTTTAACAATTAGTTATTTCTGAAAAGCCTGATAACTTTCAGGAAAGAATCTCTCTCTCTCTCACCCCCCCTTCCATTTTTTTGGAGGATGTTTTGCTACTAACCAGACCTTGTTACTTGTTATTGGTTCATTCTCACCTTCTATTACTTAATGATTCAATACTGGTAGATTTCTTGTCCCTAGAAATTTCTCATTTTCTTCTTTGTATTCTAACTCATGTGTATATTTGTTTACAAGAGTTTATGATGATTCTTTGTATTTCTGTGGAATGAGTTGTAATGGCTTCTTTTTCATCACTGATTTATTTGATTTGGTGTTCTTTTGGTTCTGGTCTAGCAAAAATTTGTCCATTTTCTTTAAATAAAAAAAAAGGCACCAAACATTTTGGTTTTGTTTTATTATGCTGAATCATTTTTGGAGGATACATAATTTGTTTATTTATTCTCTAATTTTTATATTCTCTTTCCTTCTACAAAATTTGTGCTTCAGTTCTTTCTTTTCAGTTCCAGAATTTGCTTCTTAGGTTGTTTGAGATCTTTCTTGCTTTTATTTAGATCATCATTTTATAAAATTTCTTCTTACTGTTTTTGCTGAATTCTATTTGTTTAGCATATTGTGATTACATTTTACTTTGTTTCACAAAGTTTTAAGTAACACATTTTAACTTTTATTAACCATTTATGACATATAAATATATTTATACATGTAATTGCATATAACTTTATATAAGTATGATATTACACACCAGAATATAATGCACACCTATAAAAACTAACATTTTTCCGCTTTCCCTAGACACATCCTCCCCAATCTCAGTACTGCACTTTCAGGCAAACTTATTTCAGCTCCCACATATGACAGAGTAAAGCCTACTTGCCTTTCTGCGTCTGCTTCATTGCACTAAATGTATTATTGCTCCATCCATGTTGCTGCAAATGATAGAATTCCATTTTTTATGCCTTACTAGTACTCTGTTTTATATGTATACCAGTTTTGAAAAATCAGTTCATCTGATGGGAACCTTGAGTGATCTTAGCTACTATAAATACAGCTACACTGAATATGGACAAACAGCTGCCTTTTGGGTATACCAAAGAGAACTGTCTGGATTATATGGTAGTTGTATTTTTAGTTTTTTTGAAGAACTACATAAGATTTTTCCTAGCGACCAAACTAATTTACATTCCCACCAATAATTTATCAAGAAATATTTTAATTGATTTTTAAAATTTCCTCTAGACTCATTAGTTGCTAACAAACATGTTTTTAATTCTGTACATGTGTTTATTCTGTTGAGATCAGAAAATATATGTGACAAGAATTTATGTTTTAGCCATGTGTGATGGTGCATGCCTGTAATCTTAGCACTTGGGAGGCTAAGGCAGGAGGATTTTGGTGAGTTCAAGGGCAGCCTAGGCTACTTAGGGAGTACAAGGTCACCCTTCACTACATAATGAAACTCTAGCTCAAAATACCAAAAATTAATAAATAAATATAATTAAATAAACGATTTTGTGTTTTAAACAGCTGTTCACACATGATTGTGATTGATCACAAAAACGTTCCCTGAGGTGAGAAGAAACAATTCTGTTGTGCCGGTATTAATAGGATGTTAGGTAAATGTCTGTGCTGTAGTCAGGGGGCACCTTCCTAGCATAGCTAGTCTATCGATGAGATGGATATTAAGTTATGAAGAATTCAATACTATTACTTGTTATGTGAGTCATAAGATTCTGTCACCCAAGTATTTAGAAGAAAAAAATGTTTTTTGTTCTAAACATGGTGAAATAGAGGTGAAGGATGAAAAGGAAATATTTATACCTGAAAAGCCTTCACCTTTATAAGTAGAATTTCCCTAGCTTCAATTAATCCTATCTTTGGACTATCACTTTCTTCTCCATAAAAGAGGAACAAAATAATGCAGCTGTTAAAGGTGGAGGTGAAAGGAACCATCCCTCAAGATTGAGCCTAAAAGAATCTCAATGCAATGTAATTATGCTTGTTTTAGGACATTTTTAGAGATCACCTTGATTCTCCAACTTTCTCATTATACCTTGGTTTTTCAATGTGATTCTGATGTTCTTCTCATTGATATGTAAAGTCTATTTCACAATATTTGACTTTTAACTAGTTATGAGATTTTAAAAAGTTTAGTGACTAGTTTATCGTGGAAGTGAAGTGTGCCTTAAGGAGTCTTAGTGTGTATTTGTTGATCTCTGTCATAACACGGTCTCAGCCTTGTGAGCAATCCAAGGTAGCCTGCTGTAGGACAAGGACAAAGAGATTAGGCCAGTAGTCACTCCAACAACCACCCCAAAGACAGCTAGCAGCACATTTGGGAAATGTCACCATAGATTACCAAAGTACCATTAGTAGATTCAGGTCTGAATATAAAACATGAGCAAAACAGAAAGGATCATGAAACTTCTCAGCATATACTTTTATATAATAAAAAAAATTATTAGTATGTGTTTGTGTTACATAATGAATGCATACATTGTGTAGAATTCATGCATACACATATTACATCTAGATTTTTATTACTTCTCTCCTCTCACCTTCCCACTCCCTCTTTCCTAAATCCCCTCTGATCTCCACCAAATCTACTTTTCTATTTCCTATCATCTACCTTTACTTTTGGTCTCTAAATTATTTATATGTTGGGTTTCTCTTATAAGACAGTCCATGAGATAGTTAACCTTCTGTGTTAGATTTATTTCATTAGCATTTTGGTCTCATGATGTATTCATTTTCCTACAATCCCTCAGATTTACCTTAAACCATTTATTTTGAGAAGACTTATTACACAACATTCACTTGCTTAGCCAATAATGTATGGAAATATCCTTGATCATATTCAGAATAAGCTGATGCATTTTATATTGGACATTTGTTCTGATATTTGAAGTCAACATTTCTGATTATTTGGTGGTCTGCATTTATTTTTGATAATATTAAATAGTGAGCAGTGGTGTGTTTCCATTCCAGGTAACTACAAGAGAGCAGGTGGATAAGTATGTTAACTCAGGAAAAAAAGATATGCTCATAACACATTTCAAGAACCATCAAAATTTAATTGTGGGAGGACTGGGGATTTAGCTGAGTGGTTTCACCACCTCCTGCACAAGCACAAGGACCTGAGTTCCATCCCTGGTACCAAAAAAAAAGGTTAATTGAGCACCAAGCTCAGTGGTGCTGCTCCCTGCTTCAGCAGCACAAAGTGTAAATTCAATCCTTGGTGACAAAACAAAACAAAAAACACATGAAACAAAAGTTAATTGTGGGAGATTATCCTACTAAGGACACTATTTTGACTTTAGATTTATGTGAAATTTATTCTTTATTCATGAGGTTAAAGAGAGCTTAGAACATAAATAAATGAAAATTACAGTTTCATACATAGTGTTTCCTCACCAGCACTTTGACATTTATAACAAACTTTGAAAAGGAAGAAAAATTTAGTCCAGAGACATGAAAGTAATCAATTTTTAGAAAGTGCTGGAAAACGTTAACCCAGGTGACACATTGAATAATGTAGAATATGATGCCAAATTCTCCAGTCCATTGAATGAAACCTCTAGACATGGTCTCTAGCATAACACCAGCTCTGCTTGTGAACAATCCAGGCAATTCAAGAATAATTGCACAACAATGAGCAGATGTACAAAATTAAACTAATTTTCATAGATGTATGACTGAAATTCAACTTTTGTAAGAAGTTCTCTAACACCATGTTAAATCAGTCGATCTGTGCAAACTTGTTATTCTGTGCAGGTTACACATTAAATGTTTTTGATAGTAATATTTCATTATCACTTTTTCACAAAAAATGTACAATCCACTGTGAAAAATGTGCAGAATAAGAAAATAGTATCATTAGAAGGATAACAATTTCCCATAGACAACTATAAAAACAGCAGTTTGAAGGTTATATAATAAAGAACACTAAAGTTAACAATTGTGAAAGGAATAAGGGAGAAAAAAATTCAAAAGTTGATGTCTCAGAATTTCTTTTAATTGAAAACAATATAATGACATCAATTCCCTTGTGTTATTCAACAGGAGTAGTTCGACACATCACTCTGTGAGACTAATGAAAATATCCAAATTGTTTCTGGTGCTTAATTAGAAAGAACACTGGCAAAAAAATAGACACATAAAATATTGGATATCAGAGAAAGCACAATTTGAATGAATGATGTTGTTTAAATTCCATCCAGCAGCTGAAATACAAGAAGTAACAACTTCTGGGAATAAATTGCAACAGCAAATTCTACTTCACTATTAGAATTAGGAATAGCAGTGTTCAATTCTGAGCCTTAGAGTATCATGAAAGCATGAACTTCCTGTAAACAACTTTTTTCATAACTTCACACTGAAGAGTCTTCTCAGAGTTCCCATTATGACCTCTTTCCTCATACTGTAAATGAAGGGGTTCAGCATGGATGTGACCACACTATACATCACTGAGGCTTTTGCAGTCAACTGTGAGTTTTCACTAATGGAAGAGCTAAACACCCAGGATAGTAAAATAGAATAAGGAGACAACAGAGAGGTGAGATGCACAGGTGGAAAATGTCTTAAGCTTCCCATGAGCTGATGAGATTGCATGAATAGCAGAAACTCTTTTAGCATAAGAGTAAAGAATGCCAACAAAGGGACTGCCACCAAAAAGCACAGATGCAGAATACATCACTACATTATTAGCAAACGTATTAGAACATGCAAGTAGGATCAATTGATTAAACTCACATAAAAAATGTGGAATTTCCAAGTCTGTGCAGAATGACAGCCTCAATGTCATTAAGCTTTCTAACAAGGAATGCAAGGCAGCTGTGACCCAGGACACCAGCACTGGCAATCCACAGAACCTGAGGTTCATGATGACCAAGAAATACAGAGGGTGACAGATGGCCACGAAGCGATCATAGGCCATCACTGTCAAAAGCAAGCTGTCCAAAACTCCAAAGAGTGTGAAGAAGTATACTTGGGTGATACAGCCTTCATAAGTGATGACCTTGCTATGGATCTGGATATTCACCAGCATCTTTGGGATGCTGGTAGAGGTGAAGCTGACATCTGCCAAAGACAGGTTGGAGAGGAAGAAGTACATGGGTGTGTGCAGGTGGGAGTCTGAGATTGTGTCTAGAATGATGACCGAACTCCCAAGCACAGTGACCAGGTACATAAACAGGAATAGTCCAAAGAGGAAGGGTTGTAAAGTGGAGTTCTCTGAAATTCCCAGAAGAAAGATTTTGTAAATTTGTGTCTCATTTTCCTGTTCCATTATAGTTGGTGTGACTAACTGGAAAAGAGAAAAATACCATGACACAATTACAGAATACAAACCTGAGAGAAACGCCATCATTCAGACTGAACAGTTAAAACACCAATTTTGGGGGGAGGGTACCAGAAATCAATCTCCTGAGGCCATGTTAACATGTTGTTCTTCTCACATCTATCACACTTTTTAAATGAAATGGTTGCCAGGCAATATGTTAACATCAAAATATTTTCTTCAACGTACATATGAATTGTACCTAGAAACCCAGTTTGTACAATTATGAGCATTTGTAAATCTCTAATACACATAAAACCTGGGGCTTCTATTTTCACACTGCCATTTTCTAGCCTTTATTTAAAGAAATGTCAAAGCTCTGTACAATAAACATAAAGAGTGCTAAACTGAATGGATCTGAAAGAATGGCTTCTAAGAAAGTAAAAGCTTCTTTGCTTCTGGCTACTTTCCAACTCCAATTATTTCTGCTGGAGAAATAAGAAAAACAAAGAGGAACAAAAATAAGTTTTCCATAGGGCAAAAGTGATATTTTTTGTTGTGAAGACATTTATGGATTTCATATTCAAACAGGGGAAAAGCTAAAAACGAAGAAACCAAGTTTCAAAAAGAAGTCTAAAAAGAAAAATACAATTTGCTTATTTTCATATGAAACTTTAGAAATTTGTCCTGCACCATTCAATATGGATTTGAGTAATTGGGATTTTTGAATCTTTACTCACTGTAGTGGATTAATGGTCAACTTCTAATGCCCAACTGAACTGAATCAGTATGGCCTGGGCATGGAAGATCCACCTGAGGATTGTTATCAATAGCCATAAAAAAGAGAAATGGAGTGGAAGATCTTGGCCTGCTGATTTTCTAGGAGAAGCTTGCTGAGGATGGTTTTCTTGGTGCGAACTAGACTGTTGCATTAGAGGAGGAGCATGGGGCATCACTGTCACTGGGAATGGCTGCTGTTTTTGTCAGAGGAGCTCTGATCTTCACCATGAGCATCACTTCCTGGCTCCAGTGTGGATACCTCAGCTTGGTGGCACAAATCCTTTACCTCATTGACATAGGTTTTCTGGCTTCCACCACTGGCCTTTGAGCCTTTCGGATGCAGATCCTCAATATGAACAAGCATGAGACATTGCCATGTGCTCTAGGCCACTGGCTGGACTCATGGAGGACATTGCCTTGGACTCTAAGCCTTTAGCTGGATTTGTGTGGGACATTGCTGTGATCCAGGTCCTTGGTGGGTTTTTTTGGTTACCTAGTGTGCAGTTAATCTCTTGCATACATTTGCATTTGACTTTTTGGATAATTATTGTAAAATAATCCTATAAACTATGTGTCCTGTAGTAAATGCATTTTCTTGCCAAAACCCTGACTGTAACACTCACAGATAATAATTATACATATTTATAGGGTACAATGTGATGTTTTAATAGTTGTAAGCATTAATTGTTAAATTTTGAGAATTAGCATGTCCACTACTTCAGATGTTTCTGATTTGATGAGAATTATTCATATCATCTCTTCTAGTTATTTCTAAATCCCTAATATGAAATAGTTAGTTCTAATCACACTACTGTGCAAAACCACATCCAAATTCATGCTTCCCACCAACTGCAACTGCATCAAGTCTTCAACTTCTCTCCACCTATCCAACATTTTAGGTCCCCAGTTTCTGGTAATTATTACTCTATCTATTGTGTGAGAGCAACTATTTAAGATTCCACGGTATTTCTTTCTCTGTGGATTGAGCTGGAAATTTTAAGATAAATACCAACTGGTTTTTGTGTATTTGAAGAGTAAATGAAACAATCTATTCTCTGTCCATCTCCCCTCCCCCCTCTCTCCTCCTCTTTCCATTCTCTCTCTCTCTCTCTCTCTCTCTCTCTCTCTCTCTCTCTTCTTTCAGTTTGATGTGGAATGCTTTCTGTGTTATTTCCAAGCATTCACATTTGAACTCTTTAGACAATTCATTTGGAGCCCTAGACCTGGTTGTAATCTTCAACCATCATGCACAGGACTCCCTAGACATTCAGTAAAATCCTGTATGCACCATGACAATTTTGAATTTTTACACTGAATAAAATCTGCATGTATCTATTCACTGAGGGCTTCACATCACATGTACCTTTATTACTGTGTGTTTTATCATACATTTATGGTGCAAGATGCAAACGAGCAGAGACTTCACTTGTTATGTTCATCTTTTTGTTCTCACAGGAGTGTGTGAATACTTCTGTATTATGCAGAATAAAATTGTAAAAATGAGAATTAGAGAAAAATGACAGGGAGATAACACCAGATTAAAATGAATAAGCATAAATGTATTTAAAATCTAAATGGAACAGCAAACATTGAGTGAAAGGAGATATATAGTACCAACAATTGGATGCTCTTCAGGTGGATTAATAATTAAACTAGCAGAGGCCTAACTGTAAGGATGTATAATAAAGCATGTTACTTGAATATTGCATCCTCTAGAATAGTGGTGGCCAACCTATGGCATGAGTACCACAGTGGGCTGTTTGTTATCACTGAAAGCTCTAAATGTTCATCATTACTGCTCCAGAATATGCCTAGTTTCTATATCTCCAATAAGTCAGGATTTATGCCTCTGCATATATAGATATTTAATGTATGCGAGGAATGTATGTCAATTTAGTTGGTAATTCCTGAATAGTTACATAAAAGCTGGCATAAATGCCTATTTGTATGGAGGATATTTAAGTTGATCACCTGCATCACATTTCTTACAAGAAATTGAATGCATTAAGGACCTCAGTATGAAAGTAAATGTTAAATTTTACATAACCATCAATAAATTACATAAACTACATGGGTGTGCAAAATCATCTGATACAAGGAAAGAAACTCAGAATTAGGAATACAGACCAATTTGGTAATAAAATTTAAAATATTTTATATCTGAAAGTATCTAAAATCTAAAACCCTAAAATTTGATAGAAACTTAACTGGAAAATTTCATTGAAAAGATGATAAATATAGAAAACGGTCATGAGCTACTAAAAAGCAAATCAAAATGATGTTCTTATTCAGATATAAGAAATGGCCTCATTTCATTCAATGATGCTCCAGAGGTAAATATTCATTTCTCTGTTCCACTTAATTAACTGAACAAGTCCTTAAAAATATCCAATTTATATTGAAATTACTTTAAGCATCTCAATCTCTGTTCTAATAGAGCTTCTGTTTCAATTGCTTAACTGTTTACTCTGAGCCTTATATTTCTGCATTGAACGTTTCCTTCTCTTTTGTGCATGTTTCCTGAACATATCAACAAATAAGTCAAACAAGCCATCAATCGATCTCAGTGATGCTGAAACTCTGGCCTGGGCCAGTGTGGCTCTTGGGTATCTTAGGTGGTCCCAGGCTCTCGGGAGCTTCCTGCTGCAAATTCTGCAGTGTTGTTCACCTGGATGCGTTTTCTGGATGAAAGGGCTTCATGGTAACTCACATTCCTCCCTGAATAGTTTACATTGCAGATGAAAGCTATGTTGCCACCAAGACAGTATGACAGGGTCAACTATTAGTCCCCAAGTCAGATCCAGGAAACCAAAGTAAACAACCACATCCTATCCATACCAAAGTTGCACACTCTGAGGGACCCAGGCAGGGAGATATTTAAAGTTCTGTACATCTGCTTGTTAAGCATATCTCCCCCTTTTTATCCCAGCCCTGAGCAGATAAATTCCCTATGGAATATTGCTCTGCACAAAGCAATTTTCCTTGCTGATTCTCAGGTCCCCAAGACAACAAGTTAAATATCAGGTGAATTAGTTCCTATTACTTCTTTTCCATGAGGTCTTTGATTCTCCAATGGTCTAATTGCCTAACTCCCAATTAATCCCAGAACTGGACTACTATTTTATGTAAAGTTTGACTCTGAGAATCTTTCTTGACTAGGAACCTTGGATTCTCAGTGCCTTTCATTATGTGTAGATAAAACTGATATCTTCAGAAAATTTTCTATTCCATTCCTCAAGAAGGAATTTAACTGTGAAGCCTTAATATACAACCATGGATACTGCAAAGCTTGGCTACTTGATAGGTTTTTTCAAGACAATATAATTATAATATTATACTACATATTAGGAGCTCTCATTTGAATCATATAGATCTCTTGATAATTCAAGACATCAGTTACATTTTAATGAATATTAATCTAAGATTATCAGTCTATAAGCCTTCTTGTCTTTTTAAAGTATACTCTGTTGTCTCCACTGTTATGAGCCTCATTCTACACTTCAACAACTAGTGCTCAGAATGTAAATAATCTGCCCAACTAGAAGTTAATATCTAAACCTATGAATTTTAGAGAGTGAGAAATATACAGTCTATTACAGAATAAAGAGTTATAAGGCCAGGGAATGAATGCATAGAACATAGGAGTTTATCAGGTGATATTTCTTATGAAATAAATGCCAAGATAATTTGATAGTACAATTACATTGAAATGTCAATTGGACACACTGGTGCCTTAACTCAGGCTGGTAGATGAGGGACAGCATGCAGTGTTGGGAAAGATTATAGTGGCATAAGGTTTACAAATGTGGAAAAAAGAATTTGGTGTGGCAAATAAAGAAATTATAGAAGATCAGAGAAGGGATACCTTGGGAATGTCTAGGGAAGGGGTCTTGGAGACAGTCACTGCTCTGCTTAACTTGAGGTAACCCAACAAGTTTTGAAAGGCCCAAATGGATAGAAAAAGCTGACAACCTCTAATGCTGAAAGTGAGCTTTGTCCAACAACCAGCAAGATTAGAGAACCTCAGTCCTCACAGATCAAGCAATTGTACTCTGCCAACTTCACTGAGCCTAGAGAATGCTTCTGAGCTCCAGTTTAGAACACACCATGACTAATGATGAGATTTGGACAATGTGAGACCCTAAATGGATAAATCAGCCATAGCTATGGTGAATTCTTATCTACAGAATAGAAGGATAGTAAATGAACTTTGTTTCAAAGGTGATAAGTTTTGGGCAATTGTTTTGTAGCAATAATAAATATGCATATTTTCATATGTGTGCTTACTGATGTGTTTTGAGTTTTAAGGGACAAATTTTCATAAGATACAAAGAGCTATTCAAGGAATATACAACAGGAACATTAATTTTGTGTATATAGGATATCCATAATCTCAAACACTTATTAAATCTTCTTGGTAACATGTTAAATGCACTTTTCCAATCCTAAGCATAGTAAATTGAAGGGAGAAGCACACAAGAAGTTCAGGATACTAACTCAAAGCAACAAATAGGTGGCTACATGAGAACATGGGATGTCCATAGAAAGTTTATGGTACAAATTGAAGGGGCCAGGTGTCAGGTGAAATACAAAAATGTTGATAGATAGAATAAGAAGTACAATAACAGAAGTAATGCACATTTGAACAGAACACATGGTCCTTGAGTCGGTCGGTGAAGGAAAAGCTCTTCCATGGCAGGGTGAAATATAATCTCAGTGTACATTTAAGAATGCAGAATCTGCAGAATGCATATTCTCTGCAGAATCTGATCAGAATGGTAACCCAATCTCTGACAAGTGACCTAGCACAGAAGAGCTAATTCCCAGCAATTACCAGTGGATTTACATTGTGCTATTTTTATCAGAAATAATAGGATCAAGGGTCCTTGTATTCTTTGATTTAATTGTATGTTTGTGATACATAATTGCTTCCTTTGTTATGGGGAATATACATGGTTTTGATTATTTTCTATGACAGTTTTTTCATTCCCTCCACGTACTGATATGCCCTCTGATTCAACAAGAGGAAAAGTTAAGAAAATAAGACAATAAGCATTGAAAAATAGTATAATAACAGGATACAGTAAATACCTTTTGATATAATGCTGAATGTTCATGATCTTAACTCTTCACTCAAGAGACACTGACTGGCAGATTGGATAAAAAATAAAATCTTACTCTCTGTTGACTGAAGAGGACACAGTGCAAATAAAGAGACAAACTGAAAGTGAAAGTTTGGAAAACGATAATACTTGTGAACACAGCTGAAAGCAAGCAGGAGTATCATTCCAATTTCTGACAATGTGAACTTCACTCCAAAGTTATGAGAAGAGACTAAGAAGGCCAATACTTAATGACAAATGGAATCATTCACAAGGAAACAAAAAACAATTGTAAATATACATGCATTGAATGTTACCACACCAAATTACTTTAAAAAAAAATACAATTATTGGGGGGACTTCAATCTCTCATAGAAATAGGTCAACTACACACAAAAAAATAAAGAAATATCAGAGTTTAACTGAACTTTTGATCAAATGGACTTCACAGCTATCTACAAATTGTGCCATTAGACAAAAACAGAATACACACACTTCTCAGAAGACCATGGAACTTTCTTTAAAATAGACCATATTTTATGTCACAAATCATCTTTAAATAAATGCAAAGTAATTGAAATCTCTTGCATCCTGTAAGGTCATAGTGAAATAAAATAAGAATCAACAGCTAAAGAAACCATAGAAATTATACAAACACATGCAGATTATATAATACTCTCACAAATAATCAGTAGGTCATAGAAGAAATCAGAAAAGAAAATTTTAAAATGCCTAAAATAAAAAAAATAGCCATACAAAATAGCAAAACCTGAGGGTTAAAATGAAAGTAGAGTTTATTGTGCAAGTAACTAAATTTAAAAAAGACAGGATTGCCAAAGAAATAGCCTAATACTGCACCTCAAGTTCATAGCAAAACAAGAACAATCCAATCCTAAACTGTAGAAGTAAAGAAATACATATCAGAGTGGAAATTAATGAAAATATGACTAAAAACAGCAGAAAGGGTCAATCAAAAATTTGGTTTTATGCAATGTTAAATAAGTTTGACAGTTTTACAGAAACATCAGAAAATGAATGTTACAAGGATTTCCATTTTCACTCAACCTCTTCAATATGCTATTCAACGACTGTATTAATAAGAACAAGAGAAAGAAGTAACAGATTTGAATAGGAAAGTGAGAAGCTGAAAGTGTAAATGAGGATCAAAATGTATAATAGATAATGTGAAATAGGAAAAAAAAAAAAGAAAATCAATGCCCAAAACCTAATAGTATTTCTGTTCACCAATAAGGAGCTTACTGACAAAGAAGTCAGCAAAGCAAACCAAATCATCATATTTTTAAAAAATTAACATACCTAGAAAGCAATCTAACCAAGGAGGTGAAAGAGCTGCCTAACAAAAACTTAATTACTGTGAAGGAAGATCGAAATGGACATTAGAAAAAAAAAGAGAGTCCCCATTCCTAAAGAGGGAGAACGCACTTCATTAAAATGGTCATTTACCAAAAGAAATCTAAAGATATAATACAACTTCTATTAAATTACCAATATTTTTCACAGAACAGGAAAATACACTTATAAAATATATATACATGAGAGCAGAAGAATATCCAGAGCAATGCTGAAGAAAAACAAAATCTGAATTTCAATTCCAGATTTTACATTATACTATGAAGCTATTTTAATAAAATAGCATCATGATGGCACAAAAAATAGACACATAGATGAATGTCATAGAACAGGATACACAAAAACAACAACATGTACTTTTAGTTGTCTGATCTTTTCCAAAGCAACTAAAACCACGTGAAGAAACAATAGCCTTAAAAAAAAAAAAGCTGCAGAGGCGTCACGACGATGGCGGCCACCATCCTGTGGTGAGGTAGAGGATTCTCGGCCGGCCTCGCTGAGCCCCTTTCCCCTCCTGCGGACTTAGCGGCTGGCGCGTGCGGAAGTATGGCGGCCCGAGCTCCAAGAGCAGGCAGCAATCGCCAGAGCAGCAGCGCAGGCGGGGGGACAGGCCGCTCCGCGGGGCAAAAGTGGCAAGCCCCCGCTTCCACCGCCTTCCTCCGGAGACCGCGAGGAGCGCGGGCAACCCCGGGGCCGGCCAGGCCACAGACCCCGCCCAGCAGCCAGCACCTGGCACAGGCCCGGTAGCGGGGCTGAAGCGGCACCATGCAGGTCACCCTGAAGACCCTCCAGCAACAGACTTTCAAGATCGACATCGACCTGGAGGAGACGGTGGACCTCCAGCCACGGAACGCACACCTACATGAGAGTGACACCCCGAGGCCTCTTTGGTGGTGAAGATTTTGCGTTAGAGACCTTCAAATCCAGGTGCAAATTCAGCCCCAGATTTAGTGGGTCCTCTGCCTTAGAAGTCCTGGAACCATGCACCTTCTCCGACTCCCCGAATAGCATTTCAAAGGAGAAAAGAAATAAAAAAAACTTTAAATTTCTTCTGCAATTAAAGTCTTAAACATTTCCCAAGTGTACCTGATAAATTCTAATATCTTTTTCTGTGTTTCTGACTGTAAAAAGAGAAATTAGTTGGCTTTAACACAACTTTATACCAAGAATCTAGAAGATCCCTTGAGTGTCAATTTATTCTGTTTTGGAATTGTGATGCTGTATACAGTTAAAATTTATGTAATGTTAAGTTTCAACCAACAACTTACTGTCTGTCTATATTTTTTAAAATAGTTGATTTCGATTTTGGGTGCAGAGCAGGGGCCATAATGCTAATCAAACTGACCTCAGTTCCTCTTTTAGCACTGGGTCTTAACTTGGTCAGTTAGCCTTGGTCAAATTACCCTGGGTTGTATCTTCTACAATAGGAATAATACTTGTAGAGATGTGAGGATTAGATAACGCTTGGTTGGTGATCAATAAGTGAGATCAGTTATTTAATCAGTGGCTAAAAAAATATCAGTGGCTACTTAGAGTGAAAATGTAGTGCTATGTTTTACTCATCTGGTTTAATCTAAAGTTCTCTACATCTTTTAATTGCTTAAGAAATGGAGAATTCCTATTCTTTTGGGGATTGTGGCTCAAAGTGGTTTTTAGTAGTCATATTTTATATAATAAATTCTTAAAGATAAAGGAGATACAAGTTTTGGATGAGAAACTTTGGTAATTACTTCAGAAGTAATTGTTAACATCCTGTGAACTGATACTGATAGAATCAAATTCTTGACTGTTTTGCTGCTTAGTGTGTTTTTGTAAGTTGAAGGATGAAAGTTAAAATGCAGTTGTCTGTTTAATGATTTTAGACAAAATGACATAAAATGCTTCTTTGACTTTGGTTTTTTTGTGGTGATAAATACTGGTCCGACAGTAACTGTATTAGCTTATAATATTCAGAATTCCAAAATGAGGGAAACCTACAGAATATTCTGCATAAATATGTGGGGTTTTTGAAGTTATGCATACTCCACGTGCAATGGGAGTATTTAGGTTCTGTAACATTTGTGTAGTTCTTCCATCAATTTACACATACATTATCTTACAACCAGTGATTTATTTGTATAAATTCTTAACCACACTTATTATTTTCCACTTTATTTCCAGACAATGTAATAAGTATTGCATAAGTATGCTTTTTGTTGTTGTTGTTGTTGTTATTGTTGTTTGATACCCGGGATCGAACTTGGGACCTTGTGCTTTTGAGCCCACTGAGCTAAATCCCAGGCCCTGCATAAGTATGTTTTCAATAAGTTCATTATTGTAGAGTGACCTCTTCAACTTTCTGTTAACCATTTATTGAAATGCAATTTGTTAGTGTTATTAACATAAATGTAAAAAATAATGTTGTAAAACTATTTTTCAAGCCAGGGTCTAGGATTGAGCCAGAGTCTCCTGTAGACTAGGTGCTAGGCTAGTGCTCTGCCACTGAGCTACACCCCATCTCTTACTTGACTTTTGATTAATACATATTATTTATACAGTGCCTTAGATTTCACTAGAAAAGAAACAATGGAAATAATATTAATGATGTTTGAATCTTAAGTGTGGTGTTTCTAATTTGTTGTGAAACTGTGTAACTATGGACATTAACAATATATCTAAATTAAGAGGATGCTAGAGAGACTGCTGCTAAAGCAGTGTTCTATATACAGTGGACCCTTGGGTTACAACCAGATTTTGAGTTTTGACTTATGAATAAAGTCTTGAGTTACCACCCACATTCCAGCCGCTTGTACTTCCAGATGCTCTCAGATATAGATTTAACCCTTAAAATGTTCTGGAAGGAACATTACAACATCCTTTCCTGTATGGCGTCAATTGAGAAATCCTAGGTCAGTCTAAGAACATGAATTGTTAACCCTTTTACAAGGAGAGAGACTTTGAAGGCTGTGTAGAGGAGCCTGAGCCTTCACTTGACCAATTTGAATTACAACCAGCCCTTGGGAACAAATTGAGTTCCTAAGTAAAGGGTCCACTGTACAGTATTTGCTAGCTATCATTTATGAATGATTTGTTGGGGTTAATTGTATTTTCAGTATATTCACCCTAGATATGGTGCCTTGTAATAGAAGTTGAGTAGTGAATACATTAAAATATACAACAGGTGAAATTAAGAGTTTTTTGAGTATTGATAGAATAAATACAGGAGAAACTGGAAAATCTGCCTTAGTTTCTGCTAGACTTTTATGGAAGTTTGGGAGGAAAGGGGTGCTGAGGACTGAACCTAGGAGCACACTACCACTGAGCTATATCTCCAACCTTTTTTATTTTTTATTTTGAGACAGAGTCTTGCTAAATTGGTGAAGTGGAACTCAAAACTTGTGATCCTCCTCCCTCAGCCTCCCAAGTGTTGGGACTACAGGCAAGCACGCCTGTGCCTGACTTCTACTAGACCTTTTCTCTTTAGATGCCTAGCACATAGTGGGCATTTAATAAAGATCTTACAAATGCAAAAAAAAAAAAAAAACCTGCAGAGAAAACTGCTTATCCATATGCAGAAGAATGAATCAGACCTGTATCTTTCTCCCTGCACTAAAATCAAATAAAAATGTATTAAAAAACTAGATAGTAAAACAGAAGCACTAAATATGCTGGAAGGCAAATTAGAAAGAACACTTTAAAAGATGGGCATAGGGAAGGAATTCCTGAACAAAATGCCATTGACAGTGAAGCAGGATAGCGAGGACTCCACCACAGATAACTCTTTACACAGGTAGGAGCAAAAGCAGCTTTTAATGTTGCCATCAACTCAGTGAGTGACTCCTGTCAGTCTGAAGAGCCCCAAATAGAAGTTTGTGCTTCCTTATATACCTCTTTTTACATCTACAAGACTTAATTCCATTGGAGTTTTCCTGGGAGTATAGCAAGCAGGATTTACACAAAGCAGAGCAGTGGAGGGAGGAAAGCAAAGAGTTCTGGCAGGACTTTCTGAGTCTGTTATGTTCCTTCGGTGACAGATCACAGAAGTTGTCATGGCTACCCAGGTACATTCTACAAACAGCATAGTTACCTAGTTAACCCATAGTTTCCTAATAATACAGTTAACTCATAGTTGCCCAGTTCCATATGGATGGGTGATCTCCTATTTCCCCCCTTGAGTCTCTTATATTAACTTTTACCATTTATATTGTGTTTTATCTTATTAATGCCTATGATTATATAATCTTTTATAGATTGATATCTTGTAGCGCATAACACCCTAGAGGCTGTTTTTGATGTATGGTGGTTAAAAAAATAAAATCATTAGCTCCCTAAGCATTAATTTTGTGGTTTTGTTTATCAAGGGTCCTAATTTGTTTCTGGTGCAAGACACAATTAGGATTTTAAACTCCCAAGTGGTTTTTCTCTCTGAGTTAAAGCAAACTGGTGGACAACCAGCCTTAGGTTTACGGATCTTATATGTAGCCAAATTATGGGTGAAGGTTTTTATGACCTTTTCTTTACAAACATGGTAAGTATCCACATCCAAAACAGTCATAACTGAAGTTTCTGCCCAAGTAACACCTGGGCAGGGGTCACAATTTTTGGATGTCCCTCCAGGAATTACTCTGTCAAGCATTTTTCCTGGAGTGGAGGAAAAGAGACTCCCTAATAAAAGTAATCAATATTAGTAAAACATCTTACCTATGAAACGAAAATGAGGGCTAACAGACAACTTTCATCCAAATTTTAGTTAGCAAGGGCAGTCTTAGCAAAGGCTATGGCAAAAAGCAGAGAAAGAAATCCTAACAAAGTTAAAAGCAAGAGATGCCAGGTCATTTCAGGTAGGAACAAGTGTATGCAGTTCTGCTCTTAGCAGCATCATCAGGCTTCTGCAGTGAATAGATTAGTCAGGTCCCAGAGTGACAAGAGCAGGGCTGATATCTTCTGCTGACTTTGCATGTTTCCCCTCCAACTCAAGATGATCTTAGTGTCATGATGAGGGTCTCTGGACCATCTCTAATCTGATGTTTCAGCCTTTTTACACAACTCTGGTGGCTCCACGTGGGGACTCCTTTTATTTGCACTGTCATGGGGGTCATCAAAATGACTGTTAGTGGACCCTTCCATTTGGGCTTAAGGCTCTCTTGTCACCAGTCTTTTACGCAAACTGAATCTCTTGGAGAGAAGGGGTGGACTGGATGAGAAATGTTAACAGGGGCCCTTTCTAAGGCCCAAGAGACTATCTTTTGGGAAATCTTTTTTTAACTCAATCAGTTGTTTTCCTAAGATAGTTTTCCCTATATGGAAAGTCCCTATAAAGTGTGGTAGACCTCTCAAGACAGGGGGTGGCCTGGCAAACAGAAGCTCATAGAGTGAATAGCCTATTCCCTTGTGGGGAGTGCAATGTGTGCAGAGAAGCACAATGGGTAAGATCTGGATGCAGGTGAGTTCAGTCTCTTGACAGAGTTTTTCTAACCCAGCTTTTAGGGTTCTATTTATCTTCTCTGTCTTTCCCGAGCTCTGGTACAAATAGGCTATATGTAAATTCCAATTAATTGCTAATGCCTTTGCCACCCCTTGGGCCACTGTTGTCACAAAAGAGGGACCAATGTCTGATCCTATGCTTAGTGGAAGTCCATAGCAGTAGATAATTTCTGTAGCAATTTCTGTGTCACTTCTCGGGCTTTCTCTGTCAAGCAAGGGAAAGCCTCTACCTAGTTGGAGTAAGCACAGACCATAATTAAGAGGTAACAAAATCCTCCACACTTGGGCAGTTCTGTGAAGTCAACCTGGATATCTTCAAAAGGTGCTGCCTATACTCTGGACCCCCAATGGGACACCTGGTGTTGTATTTCAATTGTGTTGAGCACAAGTCATGTCCAACTGGACAGTGTGATCAAGGCCATCAGTGAGGGAATGTAGAAATAACAGCCTAGCAGAGCCTCTAATTTTTCTCTTCCTAAATGGATGGTCTCTTGTGTAGCTTGTACTAATCAAGGCCCCATGTGGTATGGCATCAGAGTTTGGCCATCTGGAAACCAGCACCATCTGTCTTTTCCCTTAATACCCATCTCTTCAGATACCCATTGAATCTCTGGTGATGTATATGGTGGTTTCTCATTTTTTCCCAGGCTATCAAGAGAAGATGCATGGCATCTGGGTGTAAGCTTGCAACCTTGGCCTCTGGCCCTGTCATTGCCTAGCTGTTCCTTTGACCTTTTTTATGCCCTCTGAAATGGATTACTGCAACTTCCTTAGGAGATCAGACTGCTTCTAGGAGTTGGAGTATGTCCTGCAGATATTTAATACTTTTCCTCTGATGTAAGTAACCATCTTTCTTGGTTGAGGACCCCATGTACAAGTAGAGTTATGAATGTGTACCTCAGGGCCTTGTAGACATTAAGTCTCTTTCCTTTTCCTAAGTATAATGTAGGAGTTAGGACAGTGAGCTCAGCCTTCTAAGCTGAACTTCCTGAGGTAGTGGTCAGGACTCTACAGCTTCTTCTAGAGTCACAACTATGTAACTAGACCTCTGTTTTCCAGTCTCATCTATGTGGATACTACTGTCCACAAAGAACTCCAGTTCAGGCCATTGGAGAGGTTGGTCTTGCAGACCTGCCCAGGTAGAGGAAATTTGTTCTATAGCCTCCTCACAACCAGGTATGGGCCCTTCTAGCTGGGGATTTCCACCCTGTCTCTAGGATTTCCACAGAGCAAACTTTGATACTGGGTCAGAGATGAATTGATGAGCCAGTAGTACCCTTTAGAATTTATAAGGGTGACTATAGCATGTGGGTTTCACCCTTGTAGGTCTTGGGCTGGAGTCAAATTGTCAGCCTCTTAGATCAAAAGAGCCACTGTGGGGCTAGAGATTTAGCTCAGTGTTGCTGCCCCACACCTCACAAACACAAGATCCCAAGTTTGATCCCTGGTATCAAAGAAAAACAAAAGAGCCTTTGTGGCCAAAGCCCTCAGGCAAAGAGGCCACCCTTATGTAACTCCATCCAGTTGTTTGGACAAATAGGCTATGGGTCTTTCCCAGGAACCAAGGGTCTGAACTAGCACCCCTACTGTGTGGTCTTTTGTTTGGTCACACAGCGACCTAGTGCTGGGGCCTTCTGAAACTTTTCTTTAAGAGTCTTGAAAGTGGTTTGTAATTTTTTTCAGGTTATGGGCTCCTTTACTCTCCCCCCTTAATGGCTTTACAGAGCAGTTTAGCTAGGATGATTTAGTTTGGAACCCATACCTTATAAAATCCTGATGTTCTCAAGAATTCTTGCAATTGTCTTTTGTTCACATCTGGAGACAATTTTGGATTGAGTCCAATTCATCTGAACTGGCCAATCATGGAGCCTTTATTTTTCTGGGGGCCAGGATCAACCATGGAGGTAGTGGCCCAAGTGAATTTTGCTATCCATAAAATCATTTTTTGGCCTTTAACTTGGCCAATAAATCTCTCTCTAAGAGGGGAACTGCACAGTCAGACATGTATAAGAACTGATGGACCAGCTTGTGGCCCCCTATTTTGCAAATCAGCTGGCAAAAGGCTTATGTCTTTGTTTGTCCTGTGGCTTCCTTGATATCAGTTGATGATTTATGGCTGAGAAGCCCAGTGGAGAACATCACAACCAAAAGGTTTGTTCTCATACTGATTAGGTCTGAGGGATTTCAGTCTGATGAGGCCTTGTGGAAGAAGTGGGAGAGGCAGAAGGCACTGGGAATTTGGGGCCAAACCTGAGGTCAGACCAGATATGTAGTGGAGTCTAAACAGAGGTGGGTCTCTGAGGGTGAAGCTGCCAAGGGGCCATCTGCAATTAAAGAGCCTACTCTGGAGGTGCCAAGGGTCTTGGAGATGGGGCTGGTATCTGTTGCCCATAACAGGAAGGTTTTTCTGGGAGTGAGAATGGGAGTGGGAGGTTCAATGCATCCAAGGCCTAATCCTCTGGATGGCCCTCAAAAATGGGCAGAGTTTGTGTCAGGTCTTTGCCTGTTTGGACCTGTTACTGTGGAGGACAGAACTCTGGAAAGGGGTTCTCTCAGCCAAAGGGGGTGGACAAAGAACAAGCTGTAACCCTGAGTCCACATAAGGGAACTTATCTGAGTGTCTGGGGTTTTCTGTTACATCCTGATGACCAGTCTTACCTGTCACACTTTCTGGATTAAGGTTGTTTTTTTTTTAATAAGCTTTGTGTGGACCATCCAACCTGAAAGGATGGTCATTCTATCTCATAAAAGGTTATGAGTTTCCCTGAAGTAAGTTTCTGATCATAATCTCCAGTAAATCCCTTATTAAAGTGTGTTTTTTGGATCATAATCACTACAGAAGTGCTTTTACTATGGTTCCCACCCATAGATTGCCTCCCACAGAAATGAACAACTAACAAGACATCAATCACTTCATCTGTCACCAGCCAGTCTCCTCTTGGAGATATTTCAGGTTCCTCTTAAGCACTGGCAGGCCAGTGATCCTATCAGCACAGAGCTGCCCCAAGCCATATAAGCTGGCCCTGGACCCTTGGTTTGTGACTCCACACTTGCTTTGGGCCTATGCCCCCCTATTGGAGCTGGAATGTGATGTGTGTCCCATTTGCACACACAAGCACTCACAGATTCAACCAAACAAATACTCCTACCTGCCAACAGCAGTGGCCAAACCCACCTTCCAGCAGCCTAAATTATTTGGGTTTCAATGCAGACATTCAGCTAGTTTGGGAAGACAGAGGGTGATCAAACCTCTTTTGGACAGTCCTCCTTGGAATGTCTCCTCAAAACAGGGTCCCTCAATCTTACCATGATTTATATGTCTGCCAAATCACATATAGTCCTCTCCATGTGAGCCCTCAGGCAGTGAGCTGGGGTATCTCAGCTGGTGATATGGGGAGACAGGAAATATTCTGTTGGCATTCAGCAGGAGCTCATTGGCCAGCCAGCCATGCTCCTCTGCTCTGCCTGTGTGGGAGGCAATCACCCAGGAGTGACTGTGTTAGGTTCCCAGCTTCCTGGCCAATGCACCAAATGAAGCAGGAAACAGTGAGCACTTGGGCACAGATAGCTCTTTACACAAAGATAGGAGCGATACTGGCTTTTAATGTTGCTGGCAGCTCAGCTAGTGACTCCTGTCAATATGGAGAGCCCCAAACAGAAATTTGTGTTTCCTAATATACCAAGTATTACAGAAAACAATTCAGAGATTCCACAAAAAAAGTAAAAATAGAAAATCCATTTTACCAAACTACACCTATCCTGTGTATTTTCTCAACAGGATTAAAGCCATCATTTTATAGAGATACATGCATAGCCATTTTCATAGCATTGCAACTTACAATATCCACACAACAGAAGCAGTCTAAATACCAACAATCCATGAGTGGATAAGAAAAATGTGGAATATTAATGCAAAAGGACTTACGCAGTGAAAAGAAGGATAAATTCAAGTCATTTATAGGAAAATGGATGGAATTTGCAATCTTAACATTAAGTGAAATAAGGTAAATGTACAATGCTAAATATTACCTGGTTTTATTTCATATGAGAAGTTTAAAACATAAAGAATAAAAGAAGGGTGAGAAGAGAGAAAACAGGAAGATAGTGTTCTTGAAGTTGGGGAAGGACATCAGGGCAAGTAGGGGAGAATGGAGTGAAGAAAGAAGAAAAAGGGTCAAGTGAACGAAATTATATGCACCGTATATATACTTTTACATACTATATATACAATTTGTCAAAATAAATGGGATTATCATGTATTGTAAGCAAATACCAATTAAACAAAAGAGTTCACTTCCAGAGCTGCTGGGTTATAAAATCATTTTTTGAGAAACATCCTATTGTGATGGGATTGATCTCACAGGTAACTTGGCATTTTCTTAACAGCATTTAGTGTTTTGTCTTTGTTTTCTGTTTCTGGGATCTTGAATATGACGTGTTGTGGAGAGGTGCTTTTCTGCTCATATCTGTTTGGAGATCTGAATGCCTCTTGTAACTTGTATCTGTCTCAATCCCTAGATTTGGGAAAATTTCTGCAAAACTTTATATATATATATCTTTATATATAAAGATAAATTTTAGATTATTATATTTTAACCTTAGTCCCACTTTAATTCCAATAATCTTTAGGTTAGATTTTTTCTGAGTGATCTAGGATTGTTGAGATCATTTTTTATCATTTTTGTTGCTTTTTGAGTATAACTGAATTGCTGTCCTTGTACATCAACTTTGTTTTCAAGTCCTGATGTTCTATATTCTGACCACTGATATCTACTGCCAAACTTTCAATTGAGATTTTTTATGTCTAGGATTTCTCCTTGATTCCTTATCATACATAAATTCTATCACTAAAGTGTTCATGCACATTCTGTATGTCTTCCTTAATTCATTCAGCTGTTAATTTGTATCTTTTTAAGCTAATTGATCATATTATTAATAGAATTATCTAGTTGTCTAATTGTAATGAATATCTATGTAAATGCCTCACTCATCTCCTTATTTTTCTTATTTTTAAGGAAATTGGAGGGAATTAACAAAGTGGCAGAAATCCAACATTCAAACACTTTAGATACAACCATTTTTGGGTTTGAACCTGGCAGGAAGGACAATGTAAGACACTATTAAAAAGCCATAATTAACTTTACTCACCGTTGCATATACAAATATTTCCAACATACATATTCAAGAGATCAAGAAAGGGTAAACTAAAGAAAAAAAATAAAAACACATTGTGCTGCTTGTATTTGAATATCAGAAAATGAAGTAGGTAGGAAGAGAGATTTGAGAAAATAGGACAGAGGAAGTCAATGAGGTAGAGAAGGTAGGAGAGAATTTAACCAGAAAATGGTGGAAGATACAGATTAAGTCCAGTTTATGACCTAACAAAAATCTGATTTAACAAACCGTATTAAACTACCCTTGCAATCAATATGTGTTCCTAATGTGATAGGTAAGTATAACTTAGAATTGAGAACAATAACTCAAACTCACATGTCTTACTAGATACGTACAATCCCCTAGTGCTTACTAAAAGCAAAACCAGAAGAAAACAAGAAAGGAAATAGTAAATTTACTCTACAGTTCACATTCAAGCAGATTGCTCTTCCACCTTAGTTCAAATATAGGGAAGCCTTATAGTGTGTCCATAGGGCTGCACTGCACTGCCCTGTGGTTGTGGGTGGGCACTGAGGTAGATCAACAAGTGCTTGAATTATTTCCCCACAACCAACTCAGACCCTTTTGTTCCCAGGAGAGAAGGGGTTGGAATGTTCAGAGGGTTGCCTGAGAGTGCTTCTCACTCCCTCTTCAGGCAGAGCTCTGTTAGATTCAAGCCTACTCTCCTATGGGTGTGGCTGGCTGTGATATTTCCTCTGTCTTAGGTCCATGTACCTCAAATGGGTCAAGTTCATTTAGCACTGATTCAGCAGGACTCCTCAGTTAGTCCAGTCTTTCTCTGTTTCCTACAGAAGCTTCCCAGTCACCAACAATTTACCCCACAGAGATATCTGTGGATGCCTTTGACAGCTGTTACACTGAAATTCCCACCACAGGTTACCAGCTGTTCCCCAGACAAAGGAGTATTATTTAGAATATATAAAGAACTTTAAAAAATCAGACACTCCAACTTTAAAGACCCAATTCAAAAATGGGCATCTGAAATGAAGAGCCACTTCTCAGACAAAGAAGTAAAAGCAATAAATAAACATAAGGAAATATGTTCAACATCACTGTTTATTTGAGAGACGCAGATGAAAACAACACTGAGATTCCTTCTCACTCTGAAAAGAATGTCTGGTATCAAGAAATGAACAAATGCTGTCAGGGTTGTGGGGAAAAAGGAACCCTTCTCCATTGTTGGTGGGAATGCAGACTGGTGAACCACTGTGGAAATCAATATGGAGATATCTCAAAAACTAGGACTAAAGGTCCCATTTGACACAGTGATTTCCCTGCTTGGTATCTCCCCAAAAGAGTTTAAAAGAATCATACCACACTGATATATGTGCACACATATTTATAGGTGCAATATTTTTAATACCTAAAATTTAGAGACAACACAATTGCCCATCAACTGGTGACTGGATAAAGAGATTTTTTTTTAATATAATGGAGCACTACTCAGCCATAAAGCATGAGAAGCTAGAGAGATTTATAGCTAAATGGATGCGCCTTGAGTCCATAAACAAGTGAAATAAATAGGACAGATGGGTGAATACAGAACAGTTTCTCTAGTGTAAGAAACTGAAAGTGTAAATAAGGATCAAAATGTATAATAGATAATGTGAAATGGGAAGAAAAAGTGTAAAGGGGAACTGAGAGGGGTACGAGAAAGGAAAGAAGGGAAAGGAAAAAATATGAGAAAAGGAAAAAATGGAAACAAAGCCTTTGTAAATAGGGAGGAGTGGAGGGGTCGAAGGGAGGGCAGGGGAATTGGGAAAAAATAAGAAGATATATCATCAAAAGATACAAATTCCCAATGATGAATGTCATCATGTTGTACACCTAAAATGTACCAATAAACTTAATGAAAAAAATTCTAAACTCCCCAATAACAATCAGTGAAATTGAAAAACAATTAAAAACCCAAAACAGAAAACCCCAGGTCCTGATGACTTCACTGATGAATTCACAAGAAATTTAGGGAAGAGTCAATGCCACTACTTCTCAGACTCTTTAATGCAATTGAAAGGGAAGCAATACTTCCAAATTTATTCCAGTAAGCAAGCATTACCTTGATAATGAAAGCAGAGAAAAACTCAACCAAAAAAGAGAACTACAGGCAAATCTCCCTAATGAACATAGATGCAAAAATACTCAATAAGATACTGGCAAACAGAATATTGAGGATCACCAAGATCATGAACCCTGACAAACCTGAATTCATCCCAGGTATGCAAGGATGGTTCAACATACATAAATCAATAAATGTAATACACTATATTAACAGAGCAAAGGACAAAAACCATATGATCATCTCAATAGATGCAGAAAAAGCATTTGACAAAATCCAACACTCATTTATGATGAAAACTCTACAGAAAATTGGAACTGATGGTCTTTATCTCAACCTGATAAAGGCTATGTATGAAAAACCAACAGCCAACATCATACTAAACAGTCAAATACTGAAATGCCTCATGCTAAAATCAGGAACAACAGAAGAATGTCCACTATCATCATTCTTATTTAATATAGTTCTGGAAACATTAGCCACAGCAATTAGACAAAAGAAAGAAATAAAAATGAATAAAGATAGGAAAGGAAGAAGTTAAACTGTCATTATTTGTGGATGATGTGATACTTTATAGAAGCTACTAAAAACTCCACTGAAAGTCTTCTAATTTAATAGCCAGATTCAGTAGAGTAGCTGGATATAAGGTCAACACTCAAAAATCAATAGCCTTCTTGTGCATGAATAAAAAACTCACTGAGAAAGAAATTGGGGAAATAATTCCTTTCATAGTAGCATCCAAAAAATTAATATCTAGGAATAAATCTAATGAAAGAAGTAAAAGACTTCTACTTTGAAAACTACAACACTGTTAAAAATCAGATCAAAGTGGATATCAGAAAATGGAAAGACATCCCTTGCTTCTGAGTAAGAGGTACCAATATAGTGAAAATGGCCATATTTCCAAAACTTCTATATAGATGCAATGCAATTCCAATTGAAATCCCAACAATATAGGTCACAGAACTAGTGAAAACAATCCAAAAAATCATTTGGAACTAGAAGAGAACTATAATAGCAAAAGCAATTCTAGGCAACAAAGACAAGGTGGTGAGTAATGACAATCCCCAACTTGACACTACAATACAAAATCATTGTGATAAAAATTACATGGTACTGGCAAAAAGCAGACCTGAGGATCAATGGAACAGATTAGAAGATTCAGAAAAAATCCAGACATAATAAGGTACCTCATCTTTTACAAAGGAGCCAAATTCCCTTACTGGAGAAAAGATAGCCTCTTTAATAAATGGCGCTGGAAAATCTGAGTTTCAATTTGCCCAAGATTAGAATTAGATCTACATCTCTCACCATACACTAAACTAAAATAGAAGTGGATCAAAGATCTAAATATTCAAAGATTAAAACTACACCTGCTGGAAAATAGGTTAGATAGAACTCTTGAAGACATTGGCATAGGAAAAGGCGTTATGAATAAAACCTCAGTCACACTTGAACTTCCACAAAGAATCAACAGCTGGGGTCTCATCTTATTAAAAAGCTTCTGCACAGCAATAGAAACCACCAACAGGGTGAAGAGAGAAACTACAATGTGGAAAAAAAAATGTACTAGCTGTTCCTCAAAAAAAGAGCTACAATGTAGAATTTATAAAGAACTTAAAAAAATCAGACAACCCAAAATTAAAGATTTATTTCAAAAATGGGTATCTGAAATGAACAGACATTTCTCAAAGAAGTCGAAATAGCAAATAAACATATGAAAAATGTTCAACATCACTGGTCATAGTAGAAATGCAAATGAAAACAACACTGAGATTCCATCTCTCTCCTGAAAGAATGGCTGCCATCAAGAAATCAACCAATAACAAATTCTGGTGGAGCTGTGCAGAGAAAGGAACTCTTCTCCACTGTTGCTAGGTGTGTAGGCCAGTGCAACTACTGTGGAAATCAGTGTGCAGGTACCTCAAAAATCTAGGATTAGAGGTCCCATCTCCCCTGCTGGGTACGCTCCCAAAAGAATTAAAACCATCATACCACAGCAATATATGCTCACACATGTATACAGAAGCACAAATTTTCATAGTTGAATCTTGGAAACAGCCCAAATCCTATCATTTTGAGAGTGGATAAAGATGTATTTTTTATATATAAAATGAAGTACTACTCAGCCATAAAGAAGATAAACTTGGGACAGATATAGGTAAATGGATTTATCTTGAGGCCATATTCTTAAGTGAAAGAAATTGTACACATATGTGTAAATACTGAATTGTTTCTGTGGTATGGGAAACTGAATGTGTAAATGAGGACCAAAATGTAGAATAGATATTGTGAAATAGGAAGAAAATGTTCAAAGGGGAAGGGGAACTAGGAAGGGGGACCAGGAAAAGGAAAGAATGGAAAGAAAATAAATAGAAGATAAGAAGGAAAAAATGGAAACAAAGCTTATGTAGATAGGGAGGGTGGAGAGCTTGAAGAGAGAGCAGGGTAATGGGAAAAAATAGCAATCAAGATATATCATGTATAAGTATAAATCCTCAATGACAAATGTGATAATAAGGTACACCTAAAAATTACCAATAAACTCAATTAAAAATGCATAATCACATGGGCATTTAGACTTGTTTTTCAGCATTCAATCAAGCTGAGCTGAATGTAGTGATGTTTACATTGTTTACATTCTTTGTATTGTCTTCCAGCTCAGATTCTACTGCTTTCAATAAAAATTTAGTTTTGTTAAAACAAAACACATAATGAATACATCCATCATGTGGAATTGAAGCAAATACATATTATATCATAAGACTTTTTACTCTCCTTCCCCTCTGCTCCCTTGCATCTCCTCAGCACCTCATCCCCTTCCAAATTCCACAAAGTGAACCTCTCTTTTTACTGTCACCTATCCTTATTTTGCATTCTAAATTATTTACAGTTTGAGTTTCTACTAAAAGAGAAACCAATATTAATATTCTATCTTGCTGACCTCCAACATTGTACATTAATATCCTCTAGGATTATTGAGTTGTAATCACTATCTTCCTTTAGGGGCTTTATATTTACTTTATATATTTAAATCCTCAAATCTTGGTGACACAGAAAAAATATGTATTTCATAACTTTATGTTAGGATGAATATTACCTGAGAGGCAAAGAGGTCATCTTAATATGTTCATGTAAGGATTTATTACATATATATATATATATATAGAGAGAGAGAGAGAGAGAGAGAGAGAGAGAGTATACACAATTTTTATATACTCCTGTTGAGAAAATTACTCATTATAAAATGTCCTCCTTTTTCTCTTTTTAGAATTTTTAGAAGTAGTATTTTATTAGCCCCACTGGGAGGAAGAACATTCTTCTCCACTCTGTGATAACTCCAAGAGGACAAAATTGGTTGCAAATTCTCCCTTCATTTCTGGTCCCCAGAGTTCTAGCACTTATAGTGCCTAGAGATAAAAGTATTAGAAGTATTATTTTTAGCTTCTGAAATTTTATTTTAATGCATTCCACAAACAGAAAGCCTCTAACATCACACAGAATTCCATAACCAAATGTTTCAATTTTATCAACATTCTTCAACTATTTACACTATCTTTCCTCAACAAAAGTGCAATCCAAGACACCTTCACAAGAAATCTTTACCAATAACAGTATATTTTTGAGCTGGTTTTAATGGTGCCCACCCATTTTATTTTCTTTCAGTCACCTGGAATAACAAAGTCAACAGGACATGGAAATGAACTTGGTTAGGCAGCATCCTATGCAAGAATCAGAACACTAAAGGGCACTTTCTCCTCACCTCTTCTCCAAGCTCAACTAAACTTACACAGGAGACTAAACAGAAAAGCAAACCGGGATTACTCACCTGGGATCAAGACTGCATAGTTAAGCACTGGTCTGGCAATACTAAATGAAAAGATTTCAGATTATTAGTTTTGTTAGTTTCATTCTTTGAACACCTAATAATGTTCTTTTCTTGATCTACATTTTGCCAAACAAATATGAAAATTTCTTTTATTCTGAAAATATTTACTTCTAAAAACTGAAATTTAAAGGATATTTGGGGAAGCTCCTTTGTCAATGTAACAGGACAACTGAACCACCTCTCAATTTCATGGCACAATGTCTGCCTTTTAAGGTATAAACATAGTATATCTATGCTTTAGATGTAACCAGAAGAAAGTGAGAGAACTGAGTTGGCCTGAAGGAAAAAATGATCTATCATAAACTGTCTTCTCTCCACACTACAGCAGGTAATTATATTTGTTGAAGGCATAGAACTCTTACAAATAAATAACTAAAACATGTTAGAATAGGTGAAAAATCAATGAAATTATTTATCACTCTTAAGACCGCTTCATATTATTGAACACTAGAAAAACAGAAACTGAATCTCCAAGATGACTGATATCTTTTAATATTCTAACCACAACAAAATAATAATCTTTCTTGACAAATTCCAATTATGATCAAGGTGCTCAAGGCAAGCTTAGAGAAAAATATGAAGGTCAGCACTTTATCTTTTTAATGTTGCATACTTAATTGTATTTTATTCTCAAATCAACCAAACTGTCCCTTTTAGATAAAAATGTAATGCATTGAGGTCAAAATATCTTGAGTATGTTACTCATGCCTCTTTTTATATAACTGCATGCATTCATAAAATCATCAATGTATCATCAAAATAACACCCAAAAGCAATTTTTACTCAATTATAGAGAAACCTCACCATTCTTACTTGTCAAGGGGGTAGAAAACAATCTAAGGAAAACATATGGAATGCAGCATACATTAACCCCACAGTGATGTTACACTGAAGAGTTTGCTGAATGCAATGTGTAGGTCAACTTTAAGCTTCCGAACAATAAGTAGGTTTCACTAGAAATATGTAGGTGGATGGAAGTACAGTACTACAAATATTTTACTACTAATATTAAATTCAGAAATAAAATCCAAATTGTTCTCTGAAAACAAGAGAAACTTACCAATTTATAAACTTGGGTAAGAGAATCAATAGGGAAATTGTTAATTCACTATTATAGCTTTGTGTATCAGTGACAAACATCCAAGGGCTATATTCTATAGACCTCTTGTAGTTGCATTAAATGTTGTCTGACCAATAATGTTTTCCTGTTTCACATAGGCATTCTGAGCTCCCTCGTCACTGTGGAATATTTTTCAGATCAAATATCAAATCAGCTTCAGCAAACCAAATAACAATCATCCAAAGTGAAAGGTGAAGACTATTTGTTGATGCATTGTTTTTTCAATGCTATGTCATTTCAAACATAACATAAAATATCTCACATAGTAAAAATTAAACTCAAGCACAATAATGCTTAACAGGAAAAGTCACACTGAGAAAAAAGTTATAAGCCAAATGAACAATATAATATATTCACATAAATATTGAATTTGGCTATTCATGCAATGATTATTTTCAGTAATCTTTTATCATATACACATATTATACTTGAAATGAGCAAATTCATTTGTGAAAATCTTATTTCAATTCAACTAATGTATGAGGTATCAATGTATTACAGTCTAATGATTAGAAGGCAGTGTTTTAGAATGCTCAGTCCTCTAAAGAAGTTCTGTAAGTGATCTTTTCTTTTGTCAACAGCAAAGTATCATGAGGATCTTTAAGGTGACTGATTTTTCAGGCATACTATTAAGCATTACAACAGTGGTTTTCTAAAATGACACATGCTTTAAAAAGAAATGCTGAAATTATTTTCTTCATTCCCTCCTAAGCTCAACTCTGTTTTTGGAAACTTGATATTAAATGGGTTAGATATGGCTATAAGGCATTATGTGGAAGCCAAGTGTGGCATGACTGGTTCTGACACTCACCAGTTAGGTCCTATGGCTGTCAGATTTACCTGTGGGAAGGATCTGATACCATCAGCCCTTCCAAAGTGCAATCTGTAGGCATTGCCACCCCCAAATCACTCTGCATGGATTCTCCTTAAGAGCTACTCTGACCAACTTCAGAGAACTCAAATGATGGAGTTCTGCCTTTTTGCCCTCTCAGTTCAGAGTGTGTCACTTCTAAATTTATTTCACATATTCTGCTACAGGTCAGCTTAGCTAAAAATGTTTGCAACACCAGTGGCTTTCAGGTTTTCTAATTTTGGTATTATTTTCAGTATGAAAATTGACTGTTAAATTACAACAGTGAAAGTAAGAGTACTCATGTCCACTTTCAAGTCATCTGTGAGTGTAAACTGGATGTCAATTTGTGCTGCAGAACACTAAGCCAAGACAGCCTAATACACTATTAGCTTTCCAGGCTCAGACTTACATTCACTTATCCTATATTTTGCCTAAGGCCCGTGGAAGATCTAGAAGTTGGTCTTTAGAAAGTTCACATTTTACTAGGAGCTCCCTCTCTACTGCTCCCATGCTTTTAGTTCACAGTCACATAATCCTTCCCTTTCCTGCATTCATCCCATCCTCCCCACCACTTTAAAGCCATATCAGAGACTCCTGGTGAGGAATGAACCATACCCACACTCATATGGTCACACACCTGTCTCTGGTCCTGATCACAAACTAACAGTGGGGAATCAAGACAGGGGAAAGGGCAGCCCCATTTTAGTGGCATACAGATACAAAATAACTCTGCTTTCAATTAGAAAAGAAATTAATGTCACAATGTTTCTCTACAAAAGATATGTAATAAAGTAATTCTATCAATAAAATAGCTATTACTAAAGCAAAGCTTTCACCAATAAGCTTCAAGAACTTTGAAGGAGGAGAATGGCTTCACTAAATGGTAGTCCAGGTTCCCACAGTGTGGACACTGCTGGACGCTGCTGTCCTCAGAGAAGTACTGGAACCCAATCTGCCCTCCATCACAGTGCTGGGAGTTCAGGCAGGCCTGACAACAAGGAGAGGCAGCCAGGATGCCATAGGGACACACTGTGCAGAGCTGATGCCAGCTGCCATCCCATCGAGATTTACACTGGATCCAGATGATCTTGTGAACTCCTCTTGGCAGTCCACACATGGTATACAGATGCATGAGCCTCCCTTGAAGGTGACAAGGAGCATCGTATTCAATCTCATTGTATCAAGGGACTTAAGAGCAAAGCTCTGTCCACCAGTGGAAACTGTTCAAAGACAGGGAGTGCTCAGTGGCACAGAGCACACTTTAAAACGCTTCTGCGGCTGGCACTGAGGGCTGTGAGAATGCACTTCCACAGATCCTCGCCCTGGCACACGTGGGCATCATCTTCCATAAGCACATGGAAAGTGTTCAGCTCATGCCTGGAGATGTGAGAGAGGAGTTCAGGGAGGTCCAGTCGCCAAAGGAACTGTACAGGGGTGTCAAAGTGTCCCGCTTTATGAACAGATAACCCGGAAGGACTGTAATGAAACTGGCCATTTCTGAACACGTGGCCCCTGGCCATGGGTTTTTTGTGAGGCTCAAGATGGATGGCGTTCTTTAAGAATTCCCCAAGGTTTCCAGAGGAGCAGGGCCCACTGAAGTGGCCAGGGGAGAGGATGGAGTAGCCAGTGGGTGGAAACTGGATAGGGGAACCACAAGGAGAGCAGCCACCACAGGCAGTGGTGGCGCTGACCGCTTTCTCTTGGAAGTTCTGCCAGACCATGGAATGCTGTCATGGAAGGTCATGGTCTGGGGTTTTCTGGGGCTTGTTCAGGGACCTGGATTTTTTTTCTTTCTTTCTTTCTTTTTTTTTTTTTTTGCTTCCTTTGCAGCCTCGCTGTTTTTCTCCAACCCAGATTTCTTTTTTTTTTTTTTTCCTCATCCTGCATCTGCTTCTCCTGGTACCAGTCAGTGTCCTTCTTTAAGTAGCTCCACCCACAGCAGCAGGAGCAGAAGCCGAAGGCCAGGTCGTACCCCTTCTTGGTCCACATATTCCGGTGGTACTGCTTCTGCTTCCAGCTGCGGCCCAGGCGATGCCCTTGAACTGCGCCAGGATGCTACTCTCCCACTCACAGAGGCACTGCAGGTGCACCCAGGGGCTGCAGGGCAGTGCTAGTTGTTGCACACCACCTTCTGGTAGCCTTCCTTCTCCAGGTCCACCGACCTGCAGAAGCTGAAGATCCTCCGATCTTCAGGCACAAGGGGCTTCATCCTTGGCCCTCCCATGGCTCCTGTGCCTGCCACACCCACCCCGCCCGCCTGCCTGAGCTGAGACATTAAGGCCACCGTGCTCTCCCAGTCTTTCTGGGAGCACGGGGGAGAAGCTCTGGAGCCAGAAGGCTGGAAGTATTCATTTAATAAGAAGCCGTGAGGTTTACTGTCTAGAATTCAATACCTTCTGCCATCACCATCACTTCATAACTCCAGCAAAAGTAAAAGAATCGCTTCTGCCTCACAGAAAATGCTATTTTGAAACACCCCTGACATCATCTTCCTGGTGTTGAGGATACAACTGCTGCCTCTCATTCATTTTTCTGCAAAGAAAAATTCAGGCAACACATCTTCAACTGATCACATTTCAGCGAGCAAGAAGAGCACAGTAAGTTCTTGTCAATGAAATAGGACAGAGAGGGATTTCCTCTAGAAGCATAGGCTGGCTAAGGAATTAAGGAAAATTCATAGATTCAAAGAAGACAGCAAAAAAAGTGCAAATACCTAGACAATAAGGAAGCTTTCTCTTCCCAAGGTGGTAAAATTAGGTCATTCAGGAAAAGAGATTGGGAGTCTGTGTAGCTGGTAAGTGTTAATAGACATGAGTTGCTATTCCCAGCATTTACCTGAGTGCCTTCAATGACAAAAGCTGTCCATGCATTTTTCCATTTTTGTAATCTTTTGCAATTTTTAGGGCAATTTTCATATAGTATATTTCTTTATTGTTGGAAATAGAAAACTATATACTTTTTTTTTTTGGTACTGGGGATTGAACAAGGGTCCTTGTGCTTTTGGAGCAGGCAGCAGAAACACTGACCTAAATTCCCAGCCCAGAAAATTGTACATTTGATTTTCATTATATAGCCTTACAAAAACACTATTATAAGGGTTTTCCAAATGATTCTAAGTTGCCAACTTAATAATCTGAAATGTGACCAAGTTACTTTTATATAGGCCCTGAAGTTGAGATTGCTTGTACTTCATCACTCAGATGGGATTGAAATTTCAGGACAGTATTAGTTAGTGACAGTAGTCACAACTGTCTCCAATGTGAACTTCGTGGAGATTTTTCAACTTCAAATCAGGGTATATATTACCTAATGATCAAAGAAGTCATTTTGTCATGCTTATTCATGATTTTATTGCTTACAATTTTCTCAGAGCTATTTCCTTCAAGTGTCCTTTGCATCTAATAAGATGTTCCTATTAAATCTAGAAATTCATAGTATAATATGCAAATTATTAATGTTAAATATTCATCACTTCAGTAGCCTGCTACACAGCCTTCAAATTTTGTATGCAATGAGTATATATTTATAGCTAAGCTAAGTGGTATGAAATTTTTCCACCTGTGTGAATTAATGAAAATAATAGGAGATTTTTCTTATGCTGCTTCTATTATAACAAGGCTGTTGCCTTTGTGTATCGATGTTAAAATAAATTAAGAGCATTCATAGAGAATTATTTTTATGTGACACTAAATAAATTTTATGGGCTATTATCAGTGAGATTGCAAAGTTATTAGTTTGGCATCTTATTTTCATAGAAGAAAATGTGGTTGTAATACAATCTCTTCACTGATATTTCAACTATTATATTTTAATTAAAATTAATTACTGAGGGAATAATACCATTCTTATCACTTACTATGATTAGTTAGATACAGAAATTTAAATTTTTTTCATTAATAAAGCAGTTAAATATAAATAAATGAAATAATTGGGAAGACTTCTGAGATGACAAATGCTGGCTATGAGAATGTCAGGTAAGTTAAATCGATTAAGTCAGCTTTGGGTTCCACATTAGATTTTGTGTCTGGTTCTCCAACTATTGATGCCAACAAAAAGGGAAGATGGTGGTGTTTGAAAACCCCAGTTTGATCAACAGAAATGAGAAGAATATTAAGCAAATGGATTCTGTCGTCAATGTATTGTGATCATGCTGAAGAACAATCACATTTCAGATATGCTTCTAGCATGTTCATTTAGTCTTGCTATTTCCTCTCTCTTGAAAATATTTCCTTTACATGAAACTAGAAAACCACACAGAGATTCCATTGTTTCTCCTCCTGAGACTTTCTGAGAAGTCAGAGATTCAATCTGTACTCTTTGATCTGTTCTTTTTTTCTTTGTACCTGGTGACAGTCTTTGAGAACCTGTTCATCATCTTGGCCATCTTCAGACTCCCATTTGCACACATCCATGTACTTCATCCTCTCCAATCTGTCCTTTTCTGACATCTGTTTCACCTCCACCACAGTCCCAAAGATGCTACTGGGTATTCAGACACAGAATAAGGTCATCACCTATGCAGGCTGAATCACTCAGATATACTTCTTCACAGTTTTTGGACTTTTAGACATTTTACTTCTGACTGTCATGGCCTATGACCACTTTGTGACCGTTTGTCACCCTATGCACTATCCTGTCCTAATGAATACCAAGCTCTGTGCCCAGTTACTGTTACTGACCTGGTCCCCCAGTGTGCTAGGAGCCCTTCCTGAGAAGCTGACTGCCCTTTAAGTAATAATGATGGCTACCAACTCATTTTAGTTTAACATGATTTGAAAATAATATACATTTGGTAGAAAAAATTTTTATGAATTTAAGGATTTTTATCTTTTCACAGGCTAGAAATATGTATGGTACAATGCTAAATAGCTACGGCTTCAGTTCCAGTCAGACAGAAGGATCACAATGGTAAACAAGAAATTATCACAGTGTACTGTGTTGCTAAGCTATCATGTTCAATGGGTTGGGTGTAGCAAACTAATGCCTATGATCTGATATTTTAAATTTATGAGGTTTCATTGATAGTAGGATATATATGTACAATTATTTTGATTATTATTTTTATGGAATTTACTTAAGAGTATGGCCTCAAGCTCCATCTGTTTAGCTATAAATGTCTCTAGTTTATCATTTTTTATGGCTGAGTAATACTCTACTTTATAAAAAAAACTCCACATCTTCTCTTTTATTTTGTATTATTTTTTTTTATTGGTACATTGTAGGTATACAACACAATTACATTTCTCATTGGGAATTGGACCTTTATATAATGCATCTTGATTCTTATTTTTTCCCCATTCCTAGCCCTCCCTTCACGCCCTCCACCCTTCCCTATTTACAAAGACTTTATTTCCATTTTTTCCATTTCTCATCATTTTTTCCTTTCCCTTCTTTCCTTTCCCCTGCCCCTTCCACTACCCCTACCCCTTTGGATCTTGTCTTCCTCTTTTACATTATCAATTATTCATTCTAATCATTGGTACATTTTAGGTATACAATATAATGACATTCATCATTGGAAATTTGCAGCTTTACATAGTCTCTTTCGGTTCTTATTTTTCACCCTTGCCCAGCCCTCCCTTCAACCCCTCCAGTCCTCCCTATTTAAAAAGATTTTGTTCCTATTTTTCCATTTTCTCATATTAATCCCATGTCCTTCTATCCTTTCCCCTAGCCCTCCCACTTCCTTCCCCTTTGCCCCTTTTCTTCCTATTTCACATTACCTATTATACATTTAGTCCTTATTTACACTTTCAGTTTCTCACACCAGAGAAACTATTTGGTATTTAAAAATGTGTGTCCTATTTATTTTACTTAAGAGTATTGCCTCAATGCACATAAACTTAGCTATAAAGGTCTCTAATTTCTCATTTTTTATGGATGAGTAGTACTGCATTTTATAAAAAAAAACACATTTTCTTTATCCAGTCTCCAGTTGATGGGCATTTGGGCTGTTTCCAAGTTTTAGCTATTACAAACTGTGCTGCTATGAACATGGGTGCACGTATATCACTGTGGTATGATTCTTTTAATTCTTTGGGGAAGATCCTCAGCAGTGGAATAGCAGGGTCAAATAGGACTTCCAGTCCTAGTTCTTTAAGGTATCTCCATACTGATTTCCACAGTGCTTGCACCAGTCTACACTCCCTCCAGCAGTGGAGCAGTGTTCCTCTTTCCCCACAGCCCTGGAAGCATTTGTTATTGGTTGATTTAATGATAGCAGCCATTCTTTCTGGTGTGAAGTGGAATCTCAGTGTTGTTTTCATTTGCAACTCTTGAATGACCAGTGATGTTGAACATTTTTTGATGTATTTATTTGCTATTTCTACTTCTTTGTCTGAGAAATGTCTGTTCATTTTAGATGCCCATTTTCAGATTGGGTCTTTAAATTTGGAAGGTCTGATCTTTTTAAGTTCTTTTTGGATTTGAGATAGTAGACCTTTGCCTGAGGAAGGGCAGGTGAAGTTTTTTCCCACATTGTGGGTTGTCTCTTCACACTGCTGGTGGTTTCTCTTGCTATGCAGAAGCCTTTTAATAAGAAGAGATACCATTTGTTGATTGTTTGTGCTAGTTCATGGCCACCTGAAGTTTTGTTCATAAAGTCTTTTCCTACATCGAAGTCTTCAAGGGTTCTACCTAACCTCTATTCCAACTGGTTCAGGGTTTCTATTTTAATATTGAGATCTTTAATCCATTTTAATTTTAGTTTAGTGCACGGTGAGAGATATAGGTCTAGTTTTAATCTTTGGCAAGTTGAAGCCCAATTTTTCCACCACCATTTACTAAAGAGGCTATCTTTCCTCCAGTGAGGGTGTTTGGCTCCTTTGTCGAAGATGAGATGGCTGAGTGTGTCTGACGTTGTTTCTGCATCTTCTAATCTCTTCCACTGGTCCTCAAGTCTGTTTCTTTCCCAGTACCATGCTGTTTTTATCACAGTAGCATTGTAGTAGAGTTGCAGGTTGGGGATTGTGATACTCCCTGCCATGTCTCTGTTACCTAGAATTGCTTTTGCTATTCTGGGTCTCTTCTTGTTCCAAATGAATTTTTGGATTGTTTTCTCGAGGTCTATGAAGTATGCTGCTGGTATCTCAATTGGAATTGCATTCAATCTATATAGCAGTTTTGGAAGTATGGCCATTTTCACTACATTAATCCTTCCTACCCAGGAACAGGGGATGTCTGTCCATTTTCTGATATCATCTTCAATCTCTCTTTCCAGAGCTCTATAGTTTTCAGAGAAGAGGTCTTTGATTTCGTTCATTAGGATGATTCCTAGGTATTTCAGTTTTTTGGATGCTATTGTGAAATGAATTATTTGCTTTGTTTCTCTCTTAGTCTGTCATTTGTGTAAAGGAAAGCTATTGATTATTGTATGTTGACCTTACCACCAGCTACTTTACTGAATTTGGTTATTAAGTCTAGAAGACTTTTGGTGGAGTTCTTGGGGTCTTCCATATAGAGTATCAGGTCATCTGCAAATAATGACAATTTGAATTCTTCATTACCTATCATTATTCATTTTATTTCTTTATCTTGTGTAATTGCTGTGGCTAATGTTTCCAGAACTATATTGAGCAAGAGTAGTGATAGTGGACATCCTTGTCTTGTTCCTGATTTTAGTGTTAAGGATTTCAGTTTTTGACAATTTAGTATGATATTGGCTGTTGGTTTTTCATAGATGGATTCTATCAGTTTGAGGTAGAGACCATCTATTCCATTTTTCTGTAGGGTTTTTATCATAAGTGCATGTTGGATTTTGTCAAATGCTTTTTCTGCATCTATGGAGATAATCATGTGGTTTTTGTCCTTGGCTCTATTGATACAGTGTATTACATTGATTGATTTTCATATATTGAACCATCCCTGCATCCCTGGGATGAATCCCACTTGATCAGGGTGTATGATCTTCTTGATGATCTTCTGCATTCTGTTTGCCATTATATTATTAAGGATTTTTGCATCTATGTTCATTAGTAAGATTGGCCCATAGTTCTCTTTTTGAGTTGGGTCTTTCTCTGCTTTGGGGATCAAGGTGATGCTTGCTTCCAGGAATGAATGTGGGAGTATTGCTTCCCTTTCAATTTCATTGAAGAGTTTCAACAGTAGTGGCAGCAGTTCCTCTCTAAATGTCTTGTGGAATTCAGCAGTGAAGCCATCAGGGCCCAGGCTTTTCTTAGTTGATAGGTTTTTAATTACATTTTCAATTTCATTGGTTGATACTGCATTGTTCAGAATTTTTAGGTCTCCTTCGTTCAACTTTGGTAATTCATATGTATCTAGGAATCTATCCATTTCTTCCATGTTGTCCATCTTATTGGCGTATAGGTTCTGGAAGTAGGTATTGACGATCCTCTGGATTTCTGCTGGGTCTGTTGTAATTTCACCCTTTTCACTCCTAATTGCATGGATTTGGGCCTTTTCTTTCCTTTTTCTGACAAGGTTGGCTAAGGGTTTGTCAATTTTGTTGATTCTTTCAAAGAACCAACTCTTGGCTTCATTGATTTTTTTGTATCGTTCCTTAGTCTCCATTGCATTGATTTCTCCTCTGAACTTTATAATTTCCTCCCTTGTATGAGCTTTGGGGGTGTTCTGGTCTTCTTTTTCTAGAAGCTTGAGGTTCAGCATCAGGTTGTTTAATTTGGCTCCTTCTGTTCTCCTAATATGCATATTCACTGCTATGAATTTCCCTCATAAGACTGCTTTCATTGTGTCCCATAGATTCTGATATGTTGTATTGTCATTGTCATTTAATTGAAGGAACTGTCTGATTTCTTCTTTAATTTCCTCTTTGACCCATTGGTTATTCAGAAGTGTCTTGTTCAATTTCCACGTGTTCATGAATTTTTTTGAGTTTCTTTTGCTATAGATCACCAATTTCATCCCACTATGGTCTGATAATGTACAGGGGATAACTTCAATTCCTTTGCACTTACTTAAACATGTTCTATGTGTGTGTGTGTGGTCTATTTTGGAGAATGACCCATGTGCAGCTGAGAAGAATTTGTATTCTGATTTTGTGGGATGAAAGACTCTGTAAATATCAGTTAAGATCATTTGTTCAAGACTTCAATTGAGTTGTAGTATTTCATTACTTATTTTTAGTTGAGTTGATCTATCTATTTGTGACAGTGGGTTGTTGAGGTCCCCCACTCCAATTGTATTAGTGCATATATGACTTTTCATGTCCGTTAGTATTTGTTTTATATAGGTGGGCAAACTAGTGTTTGGTGCATAGATATTTATGATTGTCATCTCTTCCTCTTGGATTCTGCCCTTTACAAGGATGTAGTGTCCTTCTTCGTCTCTCTTAATCAGTGTTGGTTTGAAATCTACTTGATCTGCAAAGAGGATATCTACTCCTGCTTTTTTTGGGGTTCCTGTCGCATGCGGTATTGTTTTCCACCCTTTAACTTTCAGTCTATGAGTTTCCTTTTGAATTAAGTGTGTTTCTTGTATGCGGCATATTGTTGGATTTTGCTTCTTGACCCATTCTGCCAGTCTATTTCTTTTGATTGGTGAATTGAAACCATTAACATTGATGGTTATAACTGAAACATTCTGACTTGTCATTGCCATGACTTTTTCTTTTTGTTGGGTTCTTCCCCTTTACATTTAATTTCTTGTCATGCCAGATGGGTTCATTCTGCTTTGTTTCCTGGGGTTGTGATCCTCAATATCTGTTCCTAGGATATTGTGTAAAATTCTTTGGAGTGCTGGTTTGGTATTCACGAAGTTCCTAAGGTGCTCTTTGTCATGAAAGTATCTTATTTCTCCATCCATTTTGAAAGATAGTTTTGCAGGGTACATCATTCTGGGTTGGGGCTGTTTTCTTTTAGGGCTTGGAATATATCACTCCAAGCTCTTCTTGCCTTGATGGTTTGTGTTGAGAAGTCTGCTGTGATTCTGATGGGCTTTCCTTTGTATGTGATTTGTTTCTTTTCTCTGACTGCTTGGAGGAATTTGTTCTTCTGTTGTGTTTTTGGAATCTTAACAATTATATGCCTATGTGTAGATTTTTTTTGATCAAGGCTATTTGGAGTCCTATATGCCTCACTTATCTGTATGTCAAGCTCTTTTCCCCTGCTTGGGAAGTTTTCTGCCATTATTTCTGTGAAGAGATTTTTTATGTCATCTCCACTCTCTCCTGTTTCTTCATTGAGCCCAATCAGTCTTATGTTATTCTTTTTTGCATTATCTAGCAGTTGCTGGATTGATTTGTCATGTTCCCTTCTAATTTTGAAGCAATTTTTCTTTTCCTGGTCACTAATTGCAATCTTATTTTCTATATTTGAAATTCTGTCCTCACATTGGCTCATTCTGTTGTGTAGACTTTCAGTGGATTTTTTCATGTCCTGAAAATCTATTTGGATCTGTTTTATGGATTCCATTTGTTTCTTATTTTGGGATTCCATCATGTTCCTGAGCTCCTCTCTAGATTTATTAATCATGTCTTGTACTAGGGGCACAATTTCTCCTGTTATCTGAGAAATTACTTCTGATTTCATTTTTTCCAGACCCCCTTTTGTTGCCAGTTCAGTGGGTTCAGGTTGTTGAGTATCAGAGGGTTCCATCTCATTTCCCTTTGGGGTTGCTGTAGGTGATCTGGAAGTCTGATTTTGAGACTTATTTATGTGTTTTCTCATTTCGACTGTGGCGTGGGGCTGTTAGCGACTGCACGCATTACCTCTGAGCTGGGTGAGGTGGGACAGGGGCCGGGATCAGCGGTAGAGATGGTGACCCAAAGCCCTTTCCTGTGGGCTGGGAGCAGCCAGAGGGATGGTGGCTGGGAAATCCCTTCCTCTGGACAAGGAGCCATGGGGTGGTGGCTCAGAAGCCCCTCCCTCTGTGTAGGGAGTGGTAGGAGGGATGGTGGTCCGGAAGCCCCTTCCTCTGGGACAGGAGCAGTGGGACAGAAGATGGCCCAAAAGTCTTTTCCTCTGGGATGGGAGCAGCGGGAGGGATGGTGACCGGGAAGCCCCTTCCTCTGGACCAGGAGCAGTAGGACGATGGCTCAGAAGCCCCTACTTCTGGGCCAGGAACAGCAGGACTCAGTACCTTGGTCTGGTGGTCTGGTGTCCTCTGCATCTTTGTAGTGTGGAACCAGGGCTGCCTGTCTGCAGTGTGGTGATTAGGTGTCTTTCGCATGACTCAGGTCCTCGGTAGGGCATGCACAGACCTGCCTGTCTATAGCAGCCTGATTTGGCTTGTGTTCCGTGTGACTGGGGACCTCGGTATGGTGTGGGCATACCTGCCTGTCTGCAGCGGGCTGATCCACATCTTCTTTATCCAGTCACCACCTGATGGGCATTTGGGCTGATTCCAAGATTTCCCTATGATGACTACAGACATTTATAGCTAAATAGATGCACCTTCATAACATACTCTTAAGTAAAATAAATAGGACACACATTTGTGAATACTGAATTTTTCTTCTAGTGTGAGAATTTGAAAGTGTAAATGAGGATCACAATGTATAGTAGATAATGTGAAATAGGATGAGAAGGTTCAAAGTGGAAGGGAACTAGAGGGGCAGTAGAGGAAGGGAATGTAGGAAAGGAAAAATATGAGAAAAGAAGAAAAAACAGAAACAAATCTTTTGTAAATATAGTTAGAGGGGTGGAAGGGAGGGAAGGGGAATAGGAAAAAAAGAACCAAGGTATATCAAGTACAGGTACAAATTCCCAATGATGTATGTGATCATAATGTATACCTAAAAACCAAGAAACTTAAGGGAAAAATTTTATTTTTTCCCCAGTTTGAAATATTTCATATTGGCAATCACTGTTCCTTTCTCTATAAGAGGACAGTTAGAACCCCACTCACTGCTTTAGGGGTTGAAGCCATCACATATTCAAATTATTGAAAATATTCTACATATTTTTAATTTAAATTTGAAATAAATTTGATTTCTTCTTTTTATTTTATTTTTAATAATTTATTTGATATCTAATTTTTTTTTTTCTGGTACCAGGAATCAAACTCAGGACCTTGTGCTGGCCAGGCAGGTGGGGCACCATTGAGTTACATCCCTAGCCCCTGTTTTTTTCTTTTTATACTCTTCCCCTATTTGAATATTAAATTCACAAATGTCTTGACAACAAAAAGATATCATCAATTTGTCTTTTAAAAACTTGGAGTTTTTTTTGTATTCCTCTATTGGATATAATTGGAGTTTGAAAGTAGCCAAAAACATGGAAACCTTTACTTTCTTATAATTCATTCTTTCAGACCCATTCAGTTTTTCACTCTCTGCGGTTATTGGGCAGTTTTGGGGTGGGTTTTTTGCATTTCTTTAAATATAGAGAACAAAAAGGCAATGCCAAAATGGAAACCCCAGGTTATATGTGGATGAGAGTTTTACAAGCTGGGTTTCTGAGTACCACTCATACATACTTTGAAGAAAATATTTTGCTGTTGTCATGTTGTTTGGAAACCATTTCTTTTTAAATAATCTGATAGAGGTGAGAAGAACAAGAGACCATGGCCTCAGGAAACAATGGGTTATGGCATGTTTTTCAGAGGTGTGTGTGTGTGTGTGTGTGTGTGTGTGTGTGTGTGTGTGTTTGTCTTTGCATTTAGAGGTGAGAGTAAGTTTCAAAAAAAAGAACCGTGTTTCAATTTGTTCCAAACTGTAGTTCATGATCCAGATACCATTACACTAAAAAAAAAGAAAAAAGAGAGAGAGACTTCATATCAGTTCACATAGGGCCTTGGAACCAACTGAAAAAGGTAAATCCCATACCATCTGAAAGAACTCTCTCTCGATTTCTTGTGCCTTGAATCTTTAGCAGTAACAAGGTCACTTTTTCTTCATTTCTCTCATTGGTCTCTTTTCCTCAGTCTTCCTGTTACACTGTGACTTTGTTGATTTTGAAAACTTGAAAGAAGCAGTTTCCTCAGGACTTTTGCACTGGGCCTTCCCTGTACCAGGGAACAAGGAGGCAGCAACTGGAGATCACAGATTCAGGTACCGTGATCAGACACACCAGTTTTAGGGTGAGTTACAGAGGGTTGGAGGCTTATATTGGTGCCCTGTTCCCACTGCTAAAGGGAGAACTAAAACAGTTTTATAAGATGTTATTTCTCAACTAGCCCTGATAGATACCACTGTAACAGATTAACCTGTTACTGCTGTAGTTGAATTGATTGCTAGAAATAATCCTGACTCAATGGTAAATTTTGTGCCAGTGAAATTGCCCAATCCACAATCACATCCAAAGTGAAGGACCGCAAGAGTTCTTAACCCATGAACTAGGATTGAATAATACTCTCCAAGAATGCCTGCAACCTGGCAGAAGGAGGTCCTGCATCCGAATTAACTTCAGTTTTGCCACTGAGGAATCAGATGTGTTGTTGGGGTAAGAGCACTCAGACTGTCTGGCAAAACAGCTACTGGAAGTCAAAAGAGATGCCTCATTGGAATATCTAATCTGCATTCTCATATCTGTACCATTTAATCATCTTCTTTCCATTTTCCCTTCCCTCACACTCTTTCCATCCTCTGCTGAACCTGTATTCTATTCTCCACTTCTATGATTAGTCTCTTTGAGAAACTCAATGCACACATTCTAGACCTAATTTTGGTATTTACACTAAATGTACTGGTTGCTCATAACTATATTTATGAAATTGTGGACAGACCATGAAGATCATAGACATTTATTTTGAATAATGCTCTTCATGTGATATGTTCCTAAGGCCATTATATCATATGTATATTTATTTAATCATATTCTTTCCTAGCCTTTATGATGCAAAGTAGTACTGAGCAGGGATACATACCTGGCATTATTTGACATTCTTTTTTCAAAATAGTGTGTGAATACATGTGAATAATTCATAAAATATTAAAATGAGGAACCTTGAAATAAAAAATTTGTAGGGGACTAGTCCCAAGTGAAATGCAGTAATTTCAGACACTTGTATTAAACAAATTTGAAGAACGCATTGAACATGAAGTGAATCATTGAATGATATTAATATAGATTTATAGTTGTGTTGAAAATATCTCTATATACAATAACATATTTTGGCAGTAGAATGTTCTGGCTTATAAGATGCTCAGGTATTGCTGTAATAATAAACCAGGATCTTTGTTCCATATATAGGGACATTTATTATAAGAAAAAGATATATTTCCATTAGTTGTAAAAGCTTGAATAGTTAAAAGCTATCAGAGATTACTATTTATTTGGAGAAACATGAAATTAGTGTCATCTCAGATCTTACAAAAAATTCAGAGGAATTTAACACCTCATTATAAAAGTAAACAACATATTTGAGAGGAGCATTAAGAAAACTACATATAAAATCTATATGTATGTAAATTATTTTAAGGTAAAGGCAAATGAATAAGAAGATAAATATGCATTTCCCTAAATGAAACTTCTGGGAAAAGTGCTGCCTGAAAAATTGAGACATAATAAACTTTAAAACTCCCTTGAAATTCTAATAGCTATAAAAAGAAACAATTGTTTGTAAAAGAGCGTTAAAAGTACAAGGTCCCAAGTTTGATCACCAGTACCAAAAAAAATAGGCGAAACATTTTAGTATAAATTATATTTCATTTCTGTAGCATACAAAAGGTAGAAATACAAGATCTGTAAAAGCAGTCACCTATATAATCACACAGTAAGTACTTGAACGTAGGGCTGCAGCTCTCAGAGCCAGAGGACTGAGGATCTGATCAGCTGCTCCATTAGAGGTCCCTGCCCCAGTCACTGTGAAAACTTTCAACTCGAGATGGTGACAGTTTTCAATTTCCACAAAGATGCTGGTCATTAAAAGTGTGAACGTTGTTATGCCATGAAGTAAAACATACTCAGTGAAATAATTAAAGACCACTCTAGTTTTTGGGAGAGATTTCCTTAGGTGCTGTTGAGCAAGAAGTCTGGGGTGCTACAAACTAGAAAAGAAGCCTGCACTCAACATAAAAGCCATTTACATTTCATACAGAGCACAATCATCCACCTGTATAGAAAAGGCATGAGTGTGTGTGTTCAGGATAGAAAGAGAAAATTGTATCTTAGAATTTAAAGAATAAAACATGGCAGTCAGAAAAAGCCATATTTTTGTTTATTTGTTTTTTGAGACAGGGTCATGCTGTGTAGTTAAGGCTAGTCTTGAAGTGACTGTGGAGGTCAGGGTCAGGCTAGCTTCAAACTCTTGATGAACCTCCTGCTTCAGACTCCTGGGATTAAAACATGAGCCACCACGTGCAACAAGTCCATCCCTTCAAAACAACTCTATGAGATAAAATGGAATGAACATCTACTAACTTCAATTACAAAATAGTAATTATTTAAGAGCATTAGCATTAAGCACTAATTTAAGATTAAATTGCTAGTGTCCTAGAAATAAATAATATAAAATATCTTTTAAAATGTCAATAGAAGTAGTATGTAAAGGTACAATTTTATCTTATATAGATGTAAGGATTAAAATATACTTATGAAAGTTAAAGGTGATTTTTATTCAAATGAAGAATGTCAACACATGATGATTGAGGTAATGTAACATTTAGAAATGTATCTAAATGTTAAATACATCACAATAATAGACACAATAGAAGAGACTTGAAAAAAGTCAGAAATATGTTTAGAGAGTGACTTATTTACATTAAGGATGCAGAAATTTCTATATGGAAAAAATCACCAAGAGAAATAGGATAGAATCAGTTGCTGCATTTGATGACAGAAAATTTATGAACTTTCACACATTCAGTTTCAAACAAACAAATAAAATCACAAAGTTGGTAGAAAAGTCCAATTCTTAAATTTCAAGAATGCAATAAAATCTAGGAATATGTATATGCACCAACTCACCAAAGTGAAGGTATTCATTATATATCATAAAATATACTAACAAAAACATACAAAATCGAAAATTCTCAGAAAATTGGCAAAAATTAGGGTGTATTATGTATATGGACATACCATGATGAATGTAATCATTATGTACTGCAAATATACACATGCTAATTGAAAAAAATCTGAGAAAAAAGAAAATAAACATCTAATAAACTCATTAATATATTCAGTCTTAAAATGAAAGAAATAGTTGCAAAATGCTCATTAGTATACCACATTTTACCCATTAAATTAATTTATAAATGTGAATTCACAGCATGAGAGGAGATAGTACAATATATGTAACACATAAACTATTGCTGTAATGTAAGATTTTCAAAAAGTACATTAGTTTTCAGGGTAATAGGACAGTCAAATACACCCCATTGTATTAATAAAGATGATAAACATTTGCTTCATGATATATCCCTTCAAAGCTAATACCTGATTTGCATATTCCCTGTAATTGCAAAGAGCCCTGGAAACATATTTTACTTTTACTGAAATGAGACCTTCCCATGTTCTCTTTTGCGATGCATTACTTTCATGACATTGTCACCAATGATGCTGTGATGTTGCATTTAACTGACATTTTTGCTTTGGAAAATCATGAATAAATACATGACTTAATTAATTCAACAAGAAGCAAACAGCCGCAAAAACTGCAACCTTTCAGTGCAGGGCTTGTCTGTGTTGGTTCTCAGGGAAACTCAGGTAGATTTCCCTGGCTTCCACTCTCTGCAGCAACTGCTGGACTCTCAGACTGACCTGGATGACGACTCTTAGGAGTAGGGTCTCTGTATGGAAAGCCTAACTCCTTCTTGAATAGTTGAAGGTGGAGATTAAGGTATATCACCAGAAAAAGCAGCAGGATCAAGTCAAGCATTGGTCCCTGAAACAGACTTTAGGACTCAGAAAGAAACAACCATGACCTGTCCAGCCCAAAGCTGGTCATTCTGAGGGACAGGAGCAGAAAAAAATACATACAGCTCCTTAGATCTTCTCATTACTCACATCTCTCTCTTGCTACTCCCAACCCTGGGCATATCATTCCCCATGGGAAGTTGTTCTGCTCAAGAAGGACAGTTTTCCCCTGCAGATTCTCTGTTCCCAGGAGACAAGCTTGAAAGTCAGGGGAATCCAGTGTTTATTACTCCTGCATGAACTGATATGCTTTCCAGCATTCTAAACTTCTAACACTTATCTGAACTCATTTTGAAGTCTCACAGTCTAATAGCAGGGAATCTATCTTTATTAGATCCCTTGGATCTTGAAACCTCTAACTTGGATTGGGAACACTGCCTGTCCTATTCTGAGGATGTTGCTGTTCTCTTCAACAAAGAAGAGAACTGTGATTCATTGATTGTAAAAATGATGGTACCAAACTTCTTGGGTGCAAGACTTTCGTTTTCCAATGCAGTTAGGAAAAATGATATTGATAGCACAAGTTGAAGGCAGTCACTCAATTTTTCATTTATAAAATATTTAGTAACTAGAAGTGAAGTACTTGGATCTTTTTATACATGTGGCCTTGAGAGTTGTACCTTATGAGTATTATTTTATTTTTTATATAAAATTTCATTCAAAATGTTTGTGGTGAAGCACACCTGTAGTGCCAAATATTCAGGAGGCTGAGGCTGGAAAATAACTAGATTCCAGTTCAAGACCAGTCTGGGCAACATATACAGATCCTGTGCATTAAAACAAAGAAACAAACAACAACAAAAACACAGCAACAACAGCAACAAGAATAAAATGTAAATGTCCACTCTATGTGGTCAATATAGTTATGGTCATTCTATATTTACAAAAATGGGCCTCAGAAGAGTAAAATATCTATCCCAAATTACAAATCATATAAATATGTTTGTTTAAATTGGAGCTCTTTTAAAATGTACAGCTCTGCTGTATGTAGGTGGCTTCTTCTATGGGCAATTTATCTTTAATGGACACTTGGAAATAAACATTGAGAATCACAACTGGGGCTGTGCTACGGACACCCAGCAGATTGAGGACACTGAGTATACTGAGGCATCATTGCTGGTACCTGTAACAAATAGTCACTGAACATCTCATGACAAAAAGTCCTGGGAACATAATACCATATTCCCTGTGTGCCTCAGTGTTTGCCAATGAATTATTAAGCTTTGTTGATATGGTTACATTATTGCTATGTATCAGGTGGTTTTTCTTTGGGGCTCCATTAATTACTGTGAGATGGTTTTTCTGAAACATGATTGTTATTCACTGCCTTTTAAAAATAAAATATCTTTCTACTTTAAGTGTATGTAAAAGTACATTTATTGAGAGGGCAGGATTTAGCCAGGATTTAGCTCAGTGGTTCCGCTGCTTGGGAGCAAGCTCCTGACTTCAATCCCCAGTACAATAAATAAATAAATAAATAAATAAATAAATAAATAAATAAAGTACATTTATTGCAATATCTTCGTGAAAATACAGAGGTGAACAAACTAGATAAAGTTCTTCCTCATTGTTATTTTGTATTTTAGTGATGAAGTGATTGTCCAATAAATATTTTCACATCTTATTGTTCTCAGGGATAAATCAGATGAAGAAAGTTGTTGATGCTGAAAGAGTAGAATTTATTTGATATGTGAAGGATTTTATACAATATTGTCTGGGAAGGTCTTTGTATGTTAGATGAAGACCAGAACTTGAAGTGAAGAATGAACCCTTGGGTTTGTGCAGAATGAATTTTAAAAAACCATCAATAATAACAAACAAACAATATCATAAAAATATGAGAATATGGGAAATAAAAAGAATCAAGATGTGTTTTATACATGTAACTACTTCCTCAGATGAACATAAACTTAATATATGCAAACTTGCACTCATAAAATAAAATTTTAAAAAATATGGGAGAGCTGATTGACTTGCCTCCTTTGTTCTGTATAACAATAACTGGACAAATGAATACTAAATAAATTCAGAAAGCAACATGTATTTTCTCTACTTCCATTATTATTTTTATTTGACATAATTGTTGAACATATATGTAGGCTATAGTGTAATGTTTGTATTCATGTATATTTTCTGCAATTATGAAATCACTACAATTAGCATACCCATTGTCTGAAACTTCTAATAGATTTTAGTATTTGAAATATTGGAAATTCTCTCTGGTAGTTATTTTAAAATGTACCGTAAATTGTTGCTAAGTGTAGTCACCATGCTGTGTCACAGCACACTAGAACTTATTTCTTTCACTGTTCTGTGGTTTGGTATGTTCCATCCTCTCACTAATTGCCTTCCCTGTTTCCCTTCTCACTCTGAAATGAACTTTGTTGTACTCTGTACTTTTATGAAATCAGCTCTTTAGTTCCCACATGTGTGTGAGAACATTGACATTTGTCCGTCTAGAGCTGGCTTATTTTGCTTAATGTAATGTCCTTCAGGCTCATTTATGTCACCACAAATGAGAAAATTTCATCATGTATGAAAATACTATTCCATTGTGTATATGTCAGTTTTCTTTATCCATTCATCCATCATCAGAAACTTAGTTTGATTCCATATTTTGACTATTATTGATAATTCTGCAATAAATAAAGGAGTGCAGATTTTTCTTCAACATATTGCTTTTCTTTCATTTGAATAGAGTATATTCCAAGGAGTGAGTAGTACAGTTGGGTCAAATGAAAGCTCTGTTTTTCAATTTTATTGTGGAACTTCTATACCTTTTCCAATATAGCTTTATTAATGTATATTCTCATTATCATAATATGAGATTTCCTCTATCTCAACACCAACAAGATCATCTAACAAACTCAGGTGTCTGGAGAGTCTGTGAGGAAAAACAAACTTCTTTTATTCTGAAGGCATTCCAGACAAGTTTGAATTCCATTAATTCTCAGCAAGAAGCATAAAAACAAACAAAAAATAGACATAGGTGCAGATACCATTAAAATAAGAAATTTTAAAAATTGAAGACACCAAATTAAAAGTAATGCAAAAATAAAGCAATTTCCACAAAAATAAATGCTGACCTTATTAATATGTGAAATAAAACTTTTCCCCTGGCATATGCAATGTTTGTTCCACCTTCTGTTTTATCCATAGACTGAAAGTTGATGAGGCAAGAAATTTTCTCACACATATTCTAGAGAATATGTAATTTGTAATTATTAGGCTTTTAAATCCTTCTCTGACACATCAATTGGGTTGCACTCATGAAAAGATTAATCTAAAAAATTTATCTAACAGCCTATTCAATACCAGTACCACACAATTTTTTATTACCAACACAAAGAACAAATTTTACAGTCAACCACAAAGCATTTATGAACTACTTTTTAGAAGACAAAATTGACCATCACACAGAGACCCAGGACCACCACAACTGCCCCAGCACTGACTGGGAAAGGCCAGCCACCCCCTGACCATCATGCAGCTCTTGAGCCAGGATCTGGGTCCACACCACAGAGGCACCCATAGCCAAAAAGGCCATTATTATGTTCCACAAGATAGAGCAGAAATGTACAACAAAGAGAAGACCTCTATGAGGCTCCTAGATGGAAATAGAAGCCCATTGGGAAACTGAAGAAAATCTGTGCAATAAAGTGCACTTGATGACAGTGGGCAAAGTGGTGAGATCACCACCTCCCATCAGAATACAAACTTGCCCTGGGGGAAGGGCGGCTGGAACCTGGAGAGTTCAATCCTGCTAGAGGTCAGGGAGCTCAACTTGGGCCTTGCAGCCAGAAAGCAGCCTGAATCTCAGTGGACTATGGCCTGCTTGCTCAGACTAATCAACTTAGATCTGCACACCCCTCCCCACGTTGTCTACCATGATAGCAGATACACACCCTGAAGGAGGTCTTTTTCTAAAATTTATATTTTCTCTTCTCTTCTCTTCTCTTCTCTTCTCTCTCTCTCGCTCTTCATTTTCCTCCTTTCTTGTTCCTATTCCTGGCCTATTTTAGATTGTTTTCTCTCTTTTTTCACAATTGTCATTATTCTTATAGGAAAGTGAATATAGTTGCCAGCTTCTCTGCTGCTGTTAGATTGTTCTGGTCTTTTCCTCTTGTCTTCAACAGTTTCCCAAAATTGCATGATCTTCTCATGTCCTCTAGCCTCACTTCCAACCTTTCTGTCTCCTATATCTCTATCCCACCCTCCTCAACTACTTCTAAGTCCTCATCTTGAATGGTAAATTTGCTATATAGAAAGGTTTCTTTACTACAAACATATTTTGGGCTGGTCCTCGATTTAGATGTAGCTTCTGTGTTTAAAAGTGACAGATTAATAGCTACCACAAGTTGCTATTTTTTCTTTCTTTCTTTCTTTCTTTTTCTTTCTTTTGGCATGGGGATCGAACTCTTGTCTTGCAAACAGCAGAATCACTGAGATCACTGAGATAAATCCCTGGCCCCAAGTTGCGATTTTCTAAGCTGTGTTTGATGCTATTTTTGATGCTGATTGTATCTCGTGGGCTAAGGTGTTTTGATTGATCGAATCTGTTATCCTACCTAGTATACTGAAAATGAGATTGCCTAAGACTCATTAGAGACCCAAATCCTAAAGAACAGCTATACTTGGAAGACATCTCTGAGAAGCAGTCATCTTGTAGGGCTCTAAATACCAGCAATAAAAAATAGTCACATAAACAATATTGAAGCATCAGCCCAGGAATTAAATCAAAAACACCAACAACCAAAATAAAAGAGTGAAGACACCTAAACAAAGCAACAGCCCAGACTCTAGCTCACCAAAGACAAATGCTGGGGCCAACAAAGTGGAAAAATCTGATAATTTGCCACCTGAACACCCTGAATCAATAACACAGGAAATAGCAAAACAGATGAATGAGGTTCCAGAAAAAATCAAAACAAAAATAATTTCCCAGATATCTTCAGAGATGGTGAGCAGAAAGCAAGACAAAATTAGAGACTCTAGGAGAGAAACAGTTTAAAAAAATAGATTAGCTCAGGACCATGATGGAAGGCATGAATGTTGAGCATAGGAAAGAAATGGAAAGCATGAACTCCCAAAATAGGAAACAAATGGAATTCATGAAACAGATTCAAACAGATGTCCAGGAGGTTAAAAAGTCCACTGAAAGTACTTGTCACAGAATGAGCCAGTTGAAGCCAGAATATCAGGCATAGAAGACCAGATTATGGTTAGTGATGATGAAAAGAAAGATTTCTTAAAAATAATAAGGGACCATGAGAAATCAATCCAGCATCTACTAGATGATGTAGAGATGAATAACATAAGACTGACAGGAGTCAATGAAATATCAGGAGAGAGTACAAATGACAAAAATACATAAGACTTAATAAAGTCAATGAAGAAACAGGAGAGAGCATAAAAGACAAAAAAACTGTTCAAAAAGTTATGACAGAAAACTTCCCAAGCAAGGGCAAATAATTTGAAATAGATAAGTAAAGCACCTATTTTCTGTGGTCAAAATCAATCTATACCTAGGCACATAATAGTTAAGATTCCAGAACCCAAACAGAAGAACCAAAAATACTCCAGGCAGTTAGAGAAAATAAATAAATCACATACACATAAACACCTATCAGAATCACAATAGAGTTTTCCACACAAACTTTCAAGTCAAGGAGATCCTGAAGTGAAGCATTTCAAGCCCTAAAGGAAAATAACATCCATCCTAGATTGATCTATGCTGAAAAATTATCTTTCAATATCATTGGGAAAATAAGATACTTCCACAACAAAGAATACCTGAGAAACCTCATTAAAACTGAACCAGCACTCCAAAGAACACCTGAAAAATTTCATGAATACCAAAACAGCTGTCCAAACAATTCTAAACAAATCCTGGAAGAAGAAAATGAAGGTCATATTTCCAAAAGGCCCAAGCAGAGCAAATCCACCAGGCAAGGCAAGAAATTAAAAGGAGAGGGGGAAAAATAAAAGAATCAACAGGAAAAAAAATGAAAAGGATAAGCCAATACACATCAGTTATAACCATCAATGTTAATGACTTCAACTCACCAATCAATAGAAATAGACTGACAAAAAAAAAGAAATAGACTGACAAAATGGATTAAGAAGCAGAATCCAACAATACGCTGTATACAAGAAACCCACTTGTTTCCCAAAGAAATTCATAGGCTGGAAGTAAAACGATGGAAAATAGTTCTCCACATAACAGAAAAATGATATTTTAGTAACAAACTTTGCTTGCAATTATTTTCTTACTGACTGGTGAATCTGAATATGTTTGTTAGCCACTTAGTTTATTACAAATTGCCTATGTAAGTTCTTTGCATTTATAAAGTGGAGTTGGAGTGTTGTTTTTATATTTTTTCTTTTATAAAAGTAAACAACATTTCATAATAAAACAATAAGAGAATAAAAATAGTTCATGCACTGTGCATCATTATTTTCAAAATCATTACTTAGATTATAAGACATAAACCAAAGAGATTCTTGCCGAAAAAAGAAACAAACTGATAATAACACAAGTGCATATTTTTTTCAAATATAAAAATTGAAGTTTTTAACCACCTTTGGTGTTTGATATTTAGTTTAATATATATATATATATTTTTTTTCCCAATATATCTATATCTATGTTTTTGTACACATCCATATCCATATGTGTACCTACATTTGTGCATCTATATTTGTACTTTTATGACAGGTCTATTTCTACAAGTCATAGTACTTTTGGTCATTATGTAGAAGTCATTATGTTAATATAACTAAAGATTGTCTCTTATTTTCTTAAATATATTTAATACATACATATTTATAAAGGATATATTTATTTACTTATGTGGTCCTAGAGATTGAATCAAGGCCTTGTGTATGCCTTGTATAATCCTGAGCTATATCCCCACCTAAAATGATACACTTAGATACCTTTAACTCAATTATATACTACTTACTCTCTTATATACTACTGTCTTTGTAAATTTGTTGTTAATCCATTTCAAAGTCATTAAATTATTGCTATTTCATCTCCTATTTCAGTTCTTTAATTCTTTTTTTTTGGATTTTTAATAGTCCTGTTTTAACACCATTCTATTCAACCTTGCTTAATTCCCTCACCTGCCATGCTTTTTAACTCATAGGTTCTCATTTTCCTTAAATTTGTTTATATACAAAGCACATGTATTCACACACACTTGTGAAAGTACAAAACTGAACAAAGCAGGTGAAATCTGCTCATTTGGATCTTGAATTATAAGGGGAAAGACAGTGTATGATAAAGTAAGTGTAGAATGACCCAATATCTCCTGGGATTATCTATATGGAGGATATTTTTTAGTGTAAAACAACAAATTTTTCTTTATATCATGGTGTAGGATAGTACAAGTAACATTGGGGAAAACTTTTCAAAATGAGAATAATCAGAATGAAGACAAGTATATCATATCCATTGGGATTTGTTTAAAAAAAAAGAAAGATCAAAACATGAAGCCTCATAACAGCAAGAAACAAATGGCACAAGAGAAAAATCACAAAGGGATTTCTTGACCTACTGTACAATTCAATAAAAACCTGACACCCAGAGAAATATAGAGTACACATAGAAGAACCATTCTTTCTTTGTTTCTTATAAACAGCTTAAATTCAGTAGCTCTTTGTATATTTTCTTTTTTGAATTGTTGGCTTATTATTTTTGCTCATTTTTTTTCTACTTGGGCATTCAATCTGTAAATGTCTTGACAATAAAAAGATAGCACAACTTTTGTCTTTTGGATGCACTCATTTCTGTCATTTATTGCTTTTCTCGGGTATAAAGTCAGTTGAAATGTTGCCATAAATAAGGAAGTTGTTTCTTACTCCTACTTTCTGAGGAATCATCTGAGCTCATTAGATCTTTTTTTAACCCCTAAGGCTTTTAATTCTGTTCACTGTGTATATCAAGCAGATATTTTATGGTTCAAATTTTTTTCTTAAACAGAGGGCATATCAAAGTCTAACCCAAGTGGAAAGACAATCTGAAGTTGACAGTTTGCTTTGTATCCATTCCTCTCTAATATTGTGCATAAGTGTGAGAAAACCAATAGTATTTACATGGAATCAGGAGGCCTCACAGCACCTCCTGTGCCTCAGCTGTGATGTGCTCAGTTTGGTGAGCACCCACAGATGTGCATGTGTGTGTGTGTGTGTGTGTGTGTGTGTGTGTACAAGTAACAGGAGTGAGAGCAAGCTTCAGAGTAATGGACTTTGGTGTTAACCCATCACAAAAGTTGGCCATCATACTGAAGCCAGAATTCACAGAAATATAGGGATATAATGAAAGGCTGATGACATTGTAGGGGAGAATTTGGAGTCAATTTATGAAAATAAAAATTACAAGGGCTGGAGAGAGAAACTCCCTTTGTCTTCAAGTTTCAGGAGCAATAAGGCTACATACTTTTTGGGGGTGCCAGGAATCAAAATCAGGAATTTGGTGAAGGAATTGAATGCTTTGTGCATTCCAGGTAAACACTGTACCACAGAGCTATACCTGGAACCTTTTTTTTCCTTTTTGAGATGAGGTCTCACTATGTTGCAAGGGCTGATCTCTAAGCCCTGGGACCAAGTGATCTTTACACTTCCACCTTCAAAGTAGGAATACATACATGCCTCTGCACAGCTCAGTCATCATTCTCTGACACTATTTTCTGTTACTCTCACCCTTTCTCACATCTCTCTCCTCTCCACACAGGCTCCCTTGTTAGTCTTGAACTGCTAAGAGAAGAATCATCTCCAGGGCCATCTGCTGTTCTTCCTATGAGCCACACATAGTCCCAGATGGCCTCCTGGCTCCTGACCTGGCTTCTTGTTGTTTCTCTGCAAGTGTCACATTGTCCCCAGTCTTCTGTGAATAACCAGCAAAATAGCACCCCGTGATTCTCTCCTTTTCACCTTGTTTCTTTTCTTCAACGCTTTTTCTGTAATTGGATCTTGAATAGTCCCATAACTGAATATGTGTTAAAGGCACAGTCCCTAGTGTAGTTATTGGCATATGATAGAGTTGTTAAGAGATTGACCTTAGAAGGATGCCTTTAGATCATTGGGAGAATGGTTTTGAAGGAGATATGAGACCTACACACCTCTCCTCATTCTTTTCTGCTTCCTGATCATGATTGGGAGTGGATTTGCTCTGCCATGCACTCTTACCATGATATACGGCTTCACACCATGCCCAATATTGTGGGACTAATCTATCATGGAATTTCAAATAGTGAACTAACATAAGTCTTTTCTCTTTACAGGTTGACTGTTTGAGGTGCATATTATAGAGATGGGAAGCTTACTAACACAGCACTTTCCATCATCTGACAAAATATATGATTTTTTAAAAATGTTTTTATTCCCTATCCATCATTTTACTCTGGAGATTTTGTTTTTCTTCATTGTTCATTAGTTGTCTACACAGTGTTTGGGACAAGTGGTATTTTTAATTTGTATTCCTCAAATGCATAAAAGAATTTTTTACTGTTTTTTGAAGATATGTCCTTTGTAAGCATGAGACAGGGCTTCTTAATCAGACTTTATACAATACACAGAATCACCTACAGGGGGCAAGATCATACAAAAATACAGAAATTATTTTTTTGACTCTAGGAGATTTGGGATGGAAGCATAACTTATCAGTAGAGCACTTAACTAGCACATTAGAGACCCTGACTTCAGTTCACATTACTGCAAAAAGTTATCATAGGTAGGTAAAACATTCCTTATTCATGAACTTTATCTCTCTCCTTAAAAAAAAATTTGGTAGTCATATCCTACACATGGAACCAGGAAATGTTATACAACTTTCAGAATTTCTTCTTCTCGGATTCCTCTCTTTGTACTTGACTACTGTTCTTGGGAAACTGCTCATCATCCTGGCCATCATCTGAGACTCCCACATGCACACACCCATGTACTTCTTCCTCTTAAAACTGTCCTTTGTGGACATGTGTTTCACCTCCTCCACTGTGCACAAGATGCTGGTGAATACACACACATACACACACCAAAGTTATTAGCTATGCAGGCCGCATCACCCAGATGTTCATTTTATTGCTTTTTTTTCAGGGTTGAACATCTTTCTGCTGACTGTAATGGCCCTATCACCAATATGTGCCCATCTGTTACCTCCTGCACTACATAGTTATCATGAACTACTGGCTCTGTGGATTGCTGGTTCTGGCATGCTGGATTGTGGGTTTCCTGAATTCCTTGTTACATACATTCATGGCATTGCCATCTGTCCTTCTGTACTGACCTGAAAATCCCACAAATTTTTTCTGTGAACTTAATCAGGTGGCCCATTGTGCCCATTCTGACACCTTTCTTAATGACATGATGATGTATATTAGAGCCATGCTGCTGGCTACTGGTCCCTTTGCTGTCATCCTTTACACTTACTTGAAGACAGTTTCCTCCCTACATGCAATTTCATCAGATCAGGGAAAGTATAAGGCATTTTCCACCTGTGGGTCTCACCTCTTGTGGCATCCTTATTTATTGTCCCCTCCTGGAAGTGAACCTTAATTCTGCTGTCACCCAAAACTCACACTCCACTGCAATAGCCTCGTTGATGTACACTGTGTTCATACCCATGCTGAAACACTTCATCTACAGTTTGAGGAATAAAGACATCAAGAGTGCTCTGAAAAGACTGCATGGGAGGAAACTGGGAAGAGGACCAATTGGTTCACCTCTGTAGAAATGCTTATGGTTTCTGGGCCCAAGTTTTGGAGTCAAAATTTTGATTCTTCATTCAGATTGAACAACAAAAATTTGTTCCATTTGCTCCCTGAATTTCTATCTCCTTGACATAATTATCTGAAAAATTTAAGTAACTCACTTTACTAGACTTTCTCCTGCTTTTAATTAGTGTTTTGTCATTTACACTCTCTAAAACTTGTCCCCATTCTTGGATCAGAAGTGTTTTAAAATTCTCATTCCTACCATAGAATGTAGATGTCTTAAAAATAATTGCTTATAGCCAGGCATAGTGGTTCATGCCTGTAATCTCAGCACTTGGGAGGTTGCAGCAAGAGGATAGCAATGAGTTCAAAGTTAGCCTGAACTACATAGTAACACTCTGTCTCAGAACAAGGAGTAAATATTATTTTAAAAATTAATAATTGCTTATTGGATAACATACCTCATTGGAATATTTTTCCTTTGTTTGCTAAAAAAAAAACAGCCATGGGTTTTATTATTCCTATAGGAAAATTTTACTTGGTAACTAAATTCATTTAAAAATTTGAATAAATAGATGGAATCCATGACCTTAGAGTCAGGAATGATGTTAAATATGAAAAATTTTAAACTAGGTAAGTGTATTACTATCGAAAATTATTTTGTTTTCATGTTCTCTTTCTACCATTGTAGGGTGAAGTGTCATCCACGTGGAAGAGAATTTATTAATTGTATTTCAGAGTTGGTTAATATATTTCCACGTTTTATTGAGTTATCTGCCCATTGCTCCTCTGAAATGTCTAGTTCTGTATACAAATATTTCTCCTCTCATTACTCAAATGAAAAGTCTCTTCATCAATTCTGTCCTTTATATATATACTTTTTTCTCCTATCAGTGCTGGTGATACAACCCAGAGCCTGGTGAATACTAGCAAGTGCCCTACCCACTGAGCTAAATTTCTAGCCTTATATATGTCCTTTATCCTCAGGAATCACTTCAGTTTCTGTGATCCATTTCTGACTCAGAAGGAAGCATGACTTCCTGCCAGCCATGTGATTTAGATTCAACAGCTTCCTGTGCACATATACATGTCATTCCAACATCTCTGCTAGGGAATCTCACTGCAGTCACTTCATAATACAGTAAAGTGAAATAAGCTTGAATAGCAGAGTAACTATGAGTGTTGTCATTAGATATCAGAATAAATCTGAAGATTAAGTAGGATATTATTTTAATTGCCCTAAGTTGTTTTTCCTTTTGATTATTGTAATAGTTAGATATAACTGAATATAAAGCTATCTTAAAATCAAATGGCTCAATATGATACCACTCTCATCAAATGCAGTGTACAGTGGGAGGTTCTTCTGAGCGCTGCTGGTTGCCTCATAAGTCTGAATTCAGCCATGAGTTTCTACTGTGTGTTTCCAAGTTTCATTCATGACATTGTAGGCAAATCTAGTGTTTCCTCTCTGGAAATAGTGTTTATGGACAGTTTAATACATTTCTACTTTGATATCCCTCTTCTGGTTTCCATCAAAATAAACTTGTCAATGTCAACTACATTTCTTTAATTTCACTCGTCATATAACTGTATTTGACCCTTTGTGGTCTTCCCAGTTAGAGAAGTTAGCTACACCTTTCATAAATGTATCTAATCTTATGTGACACACATTTTATCTTATGTCCTACACCACTCATTTAATTTTTAAAATTTTTCTTAGAGAACAATGACATATGGCAATGTGCAGAGATTTAAAGTATTCAAATTTCTGTATTAAGAGTCACACAGAAATGAAGAGGGCATATGGTATAGTTAGATTTTATTGGTCCATTTTTGGTATAAAATGGAATGACATTCACCATTGGAATTTTGCACCTTTAGATAATCTCTCTTGATTCTTAATTTCCTCCTTCCCCTGCTCTCCCTTCAACCCCTCCATCCCTCCCTATTTACAAATACATTGTTTCCATTTTTTTCATTTTCTCATATTAATTCCTTTCCTTTCTTTTCTTTCCTTACTCCTCCCACTTCCCCTTCCCCTCTGCCCTTTTCCTTTCTACTTCACATTTTCTGTTTTACCTTTTAGTCCTTATTTACACTTTCAGTTTCTGACACTAGAGAAACTATTCAGTATTTACATGTGTGTCCTGTTTATTTCACTTAAGAGTATCACCTCAATGTGCATCCATTAGGTTTAAATGTCTCTAATTTCTCATTTTTTATGGCTGAGTAGTACTCCATTTTATAAAAAAAAACCACATTTTCTTTATCCAGTGTCCAGTTGATGGGCATTCGGGCTGCTTCCAAATTTTAGCTATTATAAATTGTGCTGCTATGAACATGGGTGCACATATATCCCTGTGGTATGATTCTTTTAATTCTTTTGGGAAGATACCCAGCAGGGGAATAGCTCAGTCAAATAGGACTTCCAGTCCTGGTTCTTTGAGGTATCTCCATACTGATTTCCACAGTGCTTGCACCAGTCTACACTCCCACCAGCAGTGCAGCAGGGTTCCTCTTTCCCCACAGCCACCGCCAGCATTTGTAATGGGTTGATTTCATGATAGCAGCCATTCTTTCGGGGGTGAGGTGGGATCTCAGCATTGTTTTCACTTGAATCTCTTGAATGACCAGTGATGTTAAACATTATTTCATATATTTATTTACTATTTCTACTTCTTTGCAAGTTTTCTTATTTGGGCTGTTCTTATTTATGTAGCTGGCCACTGTGCTTGGGAACCCACTCATCATGTCAGCCACAATCTCACACTCTCGTGTGTGCATTCATTCATGTACTTCCTCCTCTCCACCTTTTCCTTTGGGAACATCAGTTTCATCTACACCACTGAGCCCAAGATGCTAGTGAACATCAACACACAGAGCAAAGTCATAACATATGAAATTTGCATCATCCAAATGCAATTTTTCATACTTTTTGTAGGGTTTGACATCTTCCTGTTGACCATGATGACCTATGAACACTATAGGGCTGACACTGCCTGCCACTGCCTGCATTACATGGTCATCATGAACCCTCATGTGTGTGAATCACTAGTGTTGGTGTCCTGCATATAAGTGTGCTGCATTCCCTGTTATCCAGCTCACTGATGTTGTGTGTCTTAGTGTGCTGACTTAGATATCCCATACATCTGTGAACTTAACCCCATAGTGTATCATACCTGTTCCAACACCTTTTCTTGTTTGGGCTGTTCTTATTTATGTACTTGATCCCTGTGCTTGAGAACCTGCTCGTCATCATAGCAAAATCTCAGTCTCTGATGTGTACATGCAAATGTACTCCCTGCACTCCAGCCTGTCCTTGGTGGACATCAGTTCCAGCTCCATCTCTGTGCCCAAGATGCTGGAGAATATACAGACACACATGGCAACAAATGACAGGATTTCAATCTTCATGAGCTGAATTGTATCCCATGGTGCACATTTTCCCCATTTCTTTTTTCATTTCACCCAAGGATGGTCACCTAGGCTGCTCTGTATCTTAGTTATTTTGAGTAGTATTTCAGTAAATATTGATGTACAGGAATACATTTAGACTACTGATTTAATTTCCATGCTATCAGTGTTAGTATATATAGTAAGAATTTGTTATTAACTTTAAAATAAAACAATTTTACACCTTTCATAGCATACTCTGAAATGCTGCTATATGTCCATTAATTGTAAAGACTGTCTTGGGAATTCATTTACAAAGCTATATGCTGAGGTGATTTAAATGAAATCAACTAGAACTTTCTCTGCTTTTTCCTTTGATTCATTTCTCTTTTGGTTGTACCCAATTTGCTGAATTTTTCTGCTCATACACAGTATTGTTTTCTCAAAATTCCTAGCTATAAATTAATATTAGTTTTTGGAAATGCCATATCCAGTACAATTCTAGGTAAAAGATTAATATTTAGTGAATTTGTGTGCTATGGAGCACGTATTAGACAAGAGATAGTTGACTATAGAATCTGAACCAGAAAAGTACAGATGCATCAATTTCAGGAAGGACTTTGAGGTAGAAAAAATTGTACCTCAAATTGGTTTTGATGACAACAACATTATGAAATGAATTCAGATTAACAAAGAATACATTGTATTTTCACTTTCACGTATTGGAGTACTATTCACCATATTAAATATAAGGAGATAATCCAGATTCTCATCAGTAGATGAATGTGATTGAGTAATACTACTCAATAAGACAGGCCCTTGCCTTGCCTCCATGCTTTTATCCCACAGAATGTTTTCTTCCAGAAATATAACAGTTTATGCTGCTGGGCAGCTCCTGCCCAATGTATCAAAATGTTTTATAATTGTTTGAACTTTATGACTTCTCATGAATGTTCTTTTAGTTCCCTCTCTCTCAGGAATATTTTGCTAGCTCTGCCCCTCTCAGGAATGTATTGTAACTCTATTCCCTTGATTTGGTGAACATGCTAGTCCACTATGCCTTTCAGGAATGTTCTGTAACTTCACCCCCTTGCTTCTGTGAGGATGCTTGCCTACCTAGCAGACCCCTATATAAGGAGGCTCCCTTTTCTAATCAAGCACTCAGACATCAGAGTGCAAATTCCACTGAACCTGCCAACAATTAAAGGATTTTCTCCACCTCTTTGAATGACCACCATATCCTTGAGTCTTCAAACTGCAGTAAGTGCTACAATGAGCTGTAACACTCAGCTGTGCCTCAGAGCTTTAGCACTCCACTGTAACACTGCGCTGTAACAGTTGGCTGTGCCTCAAAGCTGTAACTCTTGGCTATAGCATGGAGTTTTTCTGCTTTGCACAACAAATAGATAAAGAACATGTGGTGTATGCACACAATGGAAAGTTATTCAGCCACAGAAAACAATGTTCAGCATCACTGATCATTTGAAAGACACAAATCCAAACAATGCCAAGATTACACCTCACTCCAGAAAGAATGGCTGTTATCATGAATTCAACCAATAACAAATTCTGGCAGGGCTGTAGGGAAAAGAAACACTTCTCCTGTGCTGGTGAGTGTGTAGACTGGTGCAACCACTGTGGAAATCAGTATGAACAAACCTCAAAGAAATATGACTGTAGGTTCCATTTTACTCAGCTATTCCCCTGCTGGGTATCTTCCCAAAAGAATTAAAAGAATCATATCACAGCACTATATATGCACCCATGTTCATAGCAGCACAGTTTGTAATAGCTAAAACTGGGAAACAGCCCAATTGCCCGTCAACTGGAAACGGGATAAAGAAGATTGTTTTTTTATGAAATAGAGAACTACTCTGCCATAAAGAATGAGAAACTAGAGATATTTATAGCTAAATCAATACACATTGAAGCCATACTAATAAGTGAAATAAAGAGGACACACATGTATAAATGCTGAATAGTTTCTCTGGTGTGAGAAACTGAAATGTAAGTAAGGATCAAAATGTGTAATAGATAATGTGAAATAGTAAGAAATGTTCTAAAAGGGAAATGGAAGGAGGGGGAGGGGAAAGGACAGAGTGGAAAGGAATAAATATGAGAAAAGAAAATAATGGAAACAAAGTCTTTGTAAATAGGGAGGGGTGTCAAATTGGGTAAAAGAACCAAGATGTATTATGTAAAGGTTCAAATTCCCAATAATGAATGTCAGCATTGTAAAATGTACCAATTAATTTCTTTAAAACAGAAGTGGGCCAAAAAAAAAAAAAAAGAGAGAAAACAATGGAATTCTGTTATTTATACACACAGATATGCCTGGACATTATATTACATGAAATAAGCCAGAAACAGAAAATCAGTTAGTACATATTTTGTCTCCTTTGTGGAAGGTATCACAAAAGTCTATGTGGATATAGAATAGTGATTTCCACATGCTGTGAAGGATGGAAGAGGCAGAAGTATAAAATGTTTACTAAAACACAGACAGAATGAGTAAGTTATGGTTCTTTTCAGCACAGTTGTGGGGAGGGTTACAGATCCCAACTCTTGTTGTATATTTTATGAAGCTCTAACAATTAGAATTTCAATGAACACAAAATTAAATAATGATAAGTGAAGGAAATGTTAATCATCTTGATTTGGTTAGTACATTCTGTCTGTATGTGTTGAAATACCATATTGAACCCTATTACTGCATGCAATTACTTCACGTTAATAAAAATTAAATTGAATCTAAATAATTTTATTTGTTATTAGCCAGTATTGTTGAACCAGATCATGTATATTTTGTCACTGAAGGCTCTTAGGTACCCTTTTGTGAGGAAATAGAGCTTATGCTATACAGGTAACTGCTGTGAGATCACAGATACACTGAAGAGGCTCAAACCCATGGCAGTGTAACTCACATCACTTTCATGGGCCTGCTGTTAAGTTGCCTCTATGGAAATGTGTGATGATAATCATTAAAGCTCAAAAGAAGTGGAAGCTTTGTGATATAACTTTTTGTTCCTGATTTCTTCAAGAATGAAATGTTATGTATCTGGGTGTTGCAGTCTTAGAAAAGAATATGCCAAAATATGATTTATTACATTTCTCTTGCAATTTAAAGTTATTTTTTGCATACCTCTGAAGTTGAGAACATTTTCAGATTCATGAGTCACTTCTATTTATTCTTCTAAATCAATGGCTCATATATTTGATGATTTTTCTTAAGTGTTTTATTGTTCTGATTGACTTGAAATAATTTGTATGTCTATTTACTCTGTATGTTTAACTTAATTTAAAAATATTATTTATTCTATATATTTGAGACTTACAATATGATGTTATGGCATACGTATAGCGAGTAAAATGGTTATTATAGTGAGACAGATTTCCTTAACATACAATTTATTATATGATTCTCCCTAGCTTTTCATTTGTTTTTTGTTAAAACTGTTTTTTACTTGTACATTTAAAAGACAGTTTTCAAAAAAATTATGTTAATTGTACAAATTTAAAAGGTATGCCATAATATAATGTGATATGTATATAAAGCATATAATGATCAAATCAAGGAAATTAACATTTCCTTAAATAATTTTAATTATAATTTATAATTGTACATAGCAATAGAGTACAGTGTAACATTTCAATATTGCCATATAATAATCACTGATCAAATGATGAAGATCCATGTTTCTGTCTTCTTATCATTGTTTTTTTATTTGTAGATTTTGAACTGCTCCTATTTATTGAAAGATAGGCAGTAGGTTATTGTGAACTAGAGTCACTCCATTGTTCTATTGAAAAGTAGAATTAATTCCTTCTGGGCATCTGGTATCCAATCTCCCAATATTGTCCCTTCTGCCCACAATTCCTATACTCTATTACCACTACAGTGCATTCCAATTGACTTTCTGTAAATCCACGCATGACAGACAACATGTGGAATATTTATTTCAGCATGTGACATACTTTTCATAGCGTGACGTTGTGAAAGATACATATTTTTATGGATTTAAGTCTATGTTCTCAATTCTACTTTTTATTTCTTCTATCTCTTTATGCTCAGTGTGTTAATTTATAATTACTTGCAGGAGTCTTAACCTATTGTAACTATTTCCTCCAAATTCAAATTACTATGCATATTAATTTTAACAGTTCAACTTTATTTCACTTCCAACAAATAACTGACTAAGCATCATTTATTTCAAAAGCTTTCTTTTAGTCAAGGATTTCAGTGTTTACACTATGAAAACTTTTTATTTGATTAGATTGTTTATGATCCTTCTGTTTTATTTACACATCCAATTATGTTTTAACTAATTTTATACTGTTTAATCACAGCATTGTTATATTATATTAAAAAATGAACCAAAATTTCCTTTTTGAAAATATCCAGTTCAGTTTTTCTCTGTGCAAAAGGTGGCTAAACTATCTTTTCATCTTCTCCTTTATTTTACTTTTTCATTTCTTTAGGTATTAGGGTTTAACATAAAACAAACCACGTTATATTTAACTCCTGTGTCTGACTTATTTCACTTAATGTTATGTTCTCAAGTTCCATCCATTTTCCTGAAAATAACGTGATTTCCTTCTTCTTTATGCCTGAGTATCATTCCATTATTTATATACATCACATTTTCTTTATTTATTCTTGTATTAATGAGCACCAAGGTTGTTTATACAACTTAGCTATTGCGAGTTACATTATTATAAACATGGGTATGCATATATCACTAGTATGGTGTCTCTAACTCTTTTAGGAATATACTCAAGAGAGGTATAGGTGAGTCAAGTGTAATTTCTGTTTTTTGTTTTTTGATGAATCCCACACTGTTTTTCATAGTGGTTGTACTAGTTTATACTCTCACCAACAGTGCACAAGTATTCCTTTCCCACTATCCCACTAGTATTAAGCATGTGTGTGTGTGTGTGTGTCTGTGTGTGTGTGTGTGTGTGTCTGTGTGTGTGTGTGTTCTGACTGGGCTAAAAAGATGTCAGAGTTATTTTGATTTTCTTTTATCTAATGACTAAATGTGAATATTGTCATTTACTTAATGGCCATTTGTATTTCTTCTTTTGAGAAGTGTCTATTGATTCTTTGCTCCTTTTTGATTTGGTCATTTGGTTTTTTTGGAGGTAATTTCTTTGAAATTTTTACATATGCTAGATATTAGTCCTGTCTCAGAAAAGTAGTGGGTAAAATATTTTGCCATTCTGTAAGTTGTTTATCCACCCTGTTGATTGTTTCCTTTGTTGTGTAGAAGTTTTTAAATTTGATACTCGTTTTATTTATTGATTCTTTTTATTAATATATGTTTACAGTATTCAGTGAGGGATTTGTACATGTACATAAGACAACTTAATTCTATTTTTTGCATTTTCTGCCTTTAATTTTTTATCTTTATTTTTATTACATTTGCCATACATAGTGATCACATCATCATGAGGAATTTGTACCTGTGCAGAATGTATCATGTCTTTTTTCCCATTCCCACCTCCTCCCTCCAACTCTTCTTCTCCCCATTTGCAAAAGCCCTATTTCCACTTTTCCTTTCAATTCTTCTTTTTCTTTAGATCTCTTTTCCCTTCCTTCCCTCCTCCCTCCCCTCATCTCCTGTTCTAATTCCCATTTGAAAAAGTTCTACCCCCTTCCTAATAACTATCCTCCATTTTTTTCCTTATTTATTCTTTGGATTTCTCATGCACACAAGAGAAACAGTATGATATAAAATGTGTGTCTGATTTATTTCACTTAGCATTACAGTCTTGAGGTGCATCAATTTACCTAAAAGTGCCTCAAATGTATCCTTCTTCTTAGCACAGTACTACTCCATTTTATATAAATACCACAATTTCTTTATCCATTTAATGTTGGTTCTCAGGCTCCTGAAGTTTTGTTCAGGAAGTCCTTGCCTGTGCCTATGGCTCCAAGTGTTTCCACTGTTAAGTTCCAGTGTTTTTTGGGTTTTTTTTTTTTGTACCAGGGATCTAACTCCGGGACCTTGCACTGGTGAGGCAGGCGGCAGAACCACTGAGCTAAATCCCCAACCCCACACAATGTTCCAGTAGTTTTATCACTTATTTTTTATATCTATGTTTTTGATCTATTTTGTTTTTTTCCAGGATAAACAAAGTTAACATTGTTAAAATGTCCATATTACAAGAAGTGATCCATCAATTTATTACAAGTCATACTAAAACACCAACAACATTATTTGCTGATCTAAAAAATAGTAAAAACTTTATGTGGAATCACAAGATTCCCAGAATAGCCAAAGCAATCCAGAACAGAAAGAGGAAAGAAGGCATCACAATTTTGGATTTCAAGTTATATTTCCCATATACAGTAATAAAAAGAGAATGTTAATAGACAAAAAATAGACATGTGTTCCAAAGCAATCAAATAGAAGATACAAAAGCAACCTCGTGTACCTTCAGTCACCAGATTTTTGACAAGGGGCCCAAAAACACATGTTGGAGGAAATATACTTTTTTGACAAATGATCAAGGGAAAACTGGTTAATGATGTGTATAAGATTGAAATCAAATTCATGTCACTCACCTTACTTTACTCTCCCATATTTAAGGAGCTTAATTATGTTGGTTCCATCATATAATGTAGGTCCATGTCCCTATCTAAGGTCAATTATTTTGGAAATTAAATTCTGACTCCCACTAAAATTTCTTTTTGCTATGTAGACTAACATATTCTTGGGTTACAGAGACCAGGACATAAACATGGTCGGAGGGCATTATTTTGTCTACTATATCATGAGCTCAAGCTTTGACCAAAAAGATGGCAGCTAATGTCTTGTATGTGGAGTTACATGGAAAACATGTGCTTTAATAATGAACAAAATTAACTTACAAAATAGTATTGTATAGAATGAGGCTGACACAAAAGTGCACATTGTATAATGCTATCTGTATGAAGCTTCAGAGAGGCAGTGAGGCCCTTATGCTATTGTTATAGTAAAGGATGGTTATCATAGGGGCACAAGTAGCATTTCAAATTGAGTACAAGGTAAGTTTCTGAGTAGGTGGATAGATTTTGTTTCTTGGACTGAATTTTGAGTTCTGGCTGCTTGTAGTAATTCATTTTTTCAAAATTCACTGACATTTTGAAATTTCATTTGTGTGTGTGTATGTGCGTGTGTGTTATACATTATTTGAAAGTTTGTTCTTTGAGAGGCCCATGAGGAATTCTCCTTTATAGGCCATCCTTGATTCTTATCCCAGTCTTCATGCCTGGAACATGAATTCAATATATGTTCATGAAGCAGCTATCCTATACATGTAAGGATGAAACACACACATTGGGGGAGATGGTACAGAAAAATGAAGTTGCAGAACAAGCCCTTAAGGATGGCATAGCCTTGAATTCCTTAACTCAAACTTGTCATGTATAAATAAATAAAGTGAATTTGTTTTAGTAAGTATTTTGGATTACCTTTTAGTTAAATATTCTCCCTAACTGTACACAGTTTTGACAGGAATTTTAGAATTTTTTATAATATGCCATGCATATGTTTGCACAAGGTCACAAATAGCTACAACCCGCAAGTAATAGGGTTTTACTCTTTTTATGGCTAAGTAATATTCCATTGTGTAGGTAGACTATATATTCTGTATCCTTTCATCAATTTATGGATATCCTAATGTTAAAACTCTTTAGATATGATCCACATTTGTGGAAAATACTCTATAACACTATTTTGTTTGCTCTTATTCATTTTAATTTCTCATCTCACCACATAATATTCAACAATTATGTATGCATGAATTCTAGTGTCTATGATACATTTATTTGGTAACATATTGAATAAGATGCAAATTAATCAAGTCAGCAAATTTAATAATCTCTAAGCTCTGGGCCAGGCATACTTAGTTTCTCAGGTGGCAAAAGGTAAATTCTATCAGCTTTCCTGTTTGCTAAGCCTTTTATGAAGGATTGACTGTGTCTTAAACTCACCTTGATAGGTTATTGAGACAGACATTACTATTTAAGGTCTAAGTTCTTTCTTGAATAGCTGTTGATGAAAACTTAAGTTCTGGCCAATACAAAGCACCAGGAAGGAGTGAAGCATCAGTCACATAGCAAGACTTAGGTCTTCAAAAGAAACCAGCGTGTCCTGTTCAGCCCAAGATTGTATCCTCTGAAGGATAACATAAGAGTAATCAACTTTAGCTCCCTCTATCTGCTCATTAGGTACATTTCCTTTTATTAATCCAACCCAGGGACACCTAATTACCCTTGGAACATTGGTCTGAGGAGAATGGAAAAATTTCCTGGATATTCTGTGTTCCTAAGGGACCAGGTTAGTAATCAGGTGTATTCAACAGAATCTGTTTTGTTACTTCTCCATACATGATTTATTGTCCAGAGGACTAACCTAATTATAACTTTTGCTCAATGCTAAATTGAAATTTTCTCCAATGTCTGTGGTACCTGAGATGGGTAAATGCCTCAGGGCTACAAAATGCTGCCTTGTGGAGAGGACACCACTCCTGATATTTTCAGAAAATTGCTCTTCTCTCCTCATCAAGAGATAGCACTGCATTTATTTGTTGTAAAACTGTGGGACATTACTAGAAATGTTGGCTTTATGACACTTTTTACAAAGCACTTATGAGTTCATGCTTGAAACACTAGATAAAATTGCCATTTACTTAATCATTTCTGAAATATCAAATAATTAGAAGATATTTATTGACATTTGTGTGCACTGTGGACTGATGTTAGAATCTCATAAAGATTAGCAGATTAAAATTTTACATATGTATATTGCATAAGGTATATATTATTAAGGAGTCATTTTACATTTGCAAAAATGAGACAGAAAAGTTAAATAATCTGTCCAAAGTGATAGGCTGAGTAAGGGTTGAACTTTGGAAATTCACCAGGCTGTTCCTCATTGTCACACTCCAGGCTAATTGTCCTTCCCCACGGATGATTAGGACTTCAGAATGTATTGGGCCATGTCGAGAAATTTTGATTTTTACAAATGGCAGGCTTGGGCCAGGGATGTGCCCCATGCCTGCCTGGTAAGTGTGAGGTCCTGTGTTTGATCACTGGTACAAAAACAAAATGGCAAGCTTGTAGGGTACCAGTACAGTTGAAGCTGGAGATGCCACTCAACCTTCTGTGATGTACAACATAGTAGCTCAGCATATAGTTTTATGTACCACAAATGTCAAAAGTGGGGAGATTGAGAAATACTTCTAGACCATAATTTCTACAATTTCAATGTAAACATAAAACATTATAAATCTTGTTCAGAAGCAGGTCATGAATGGTAGCTCTAAGTTGGCCTCCGAACTCACTCACAGGGGATGTTGATATTGCCAGTACAGATCTATGGAACACACTGAGGTCAAGGCAGGGATGTAGTATGTTGCTGCAATGGATATAGAAGTGTAGGTGTCTCTTTGAGATATTGCTTCCATTTCTTTTTGATATCCAATTAGTAGTAGGGTTAATGAGTCCATTGGCAGTACATTATTGCATACTAAGGCTGTGTTGCAGTGTTAGAGTCAGTTGTATATATTTTGAGGCTATCCCTATTGAAAATATTTTTACTCACATCATTTCTTATTTTTAGTGGTCATGTGATGGACTCAATAGGTTATACCTAATCTCTCTCTCTCTCTCTCTCTCTCTCTCTCTCTCTCTCTCTATATATATATATATATATATATATATATTTTAAAAATTGAAAAACCCAAAACAGTTAAAAAACATTCAATTCATCCTTTTAAAGAATAAAATGAGGAGACAAAAATGATCCCTGTAGAAATGAAACCAACAATAGGAAAAATTATGACAAGGATAAGGCAATGTATATCAATTATAATCATCAATGTAAATGCTCTCAATTCACCAATCAAAAGAAAAGTATTGACAAAATTGATCAAGAAACAAGATCCAACAATAGTTTGCATACAAGAAACACATTTAACTAAAAAAGAAATTCATAGAATGAAAGTAAAAAGATGGAAAATAATACTTCATGAGACAGAAAAGTAGTAGTTATTCTATTTGCAAGCAAAATGGATTTTAATCAAGACTGATCAAGACAAAGAAAATTAGTACATATTTATTAAAGAAATAATCCAAGAGTTAAAGATAACAAGCAAAGATATATATATATATACACATACATATATACCAAATATATGCAAAATTATCCACCAAACTATATAAAATATTAATGGATATCAAAAATCAAATAAGCATAATACAATTGTAATGGAAAACCTCACAACCCTAGTATCATAGGCAGATCAACTAGACAAAAAAATCAACAAAGAAATATCAGAGCTCAACTAAACCTTCAAACATGTAGACTAGTAGATATCTACAGTGTTCCACTCAACAACAACACAGTACACATTCTTCTCAGTTGCACATGGGGTTTTCACCAAAATTGACCACACATAAGCTCATAGAACATGCTTAAGTAAATTCATTGAAATTAAAATGATCGAATGCATATCATCAGATCATACTGTAATGAAATTGGAAATCAATAGCAAAAGAAACCACAAAAACTACATAAGCACATGGGAATTAAATTTTACCCTCCTGAATAACCAATAAGTCACAGATAAAATTAAAGAAGAAATTAGACCGTTTCTCCAATATGACATGATGGAATTCATGGAAGGCACTGGAAGGAGTACTATGAAAGAAATTTATAGTGGTGATTTCCCACCCAGAAAAAGTGTGAGCTCAGATAAATAGCCTAATGTTGAACCTCAAGCTTCTAGAAAAGACCACCAAGTCAAACCCCAGGTGCATATGAGGAAGGATATTATAAAAATCAGACCAGAAATTTATGTAATTAAGATCAAGAGAGCAATACAAAGAATCAATGAATAAAAGAGGTGGTCCTTTCAAATATTAAATAAAATAGACAAACCCTTAGCCAATCTTTTCAAAAAAAGGGAAAAGTATGAAATCTATACAATTAGGAATGAAATGGGTGAAATCACAACAGATCCAGCAGACATTAAGAAGATTTTCAATACCTACTTTAAAAGTATCTCTTTGTACTCTATTAAGATGGAAAATGCAGAAGAAATGAACATATTCATATATATATAAAATACTACTATCAAAGATGAATCAATTAGATATAAGAATTCTAAATAACCTAATATCAGTCAATGAAATTGAAGAAGCAACTAAAAACCTACAGGTCCTGATAGTTTTACTGCTGAATTCTGCAGAAATTTAGAGAAGATCTAATGCCATTATTCCTCAAACTCTTCAATAAAATAGATAGTGAGGCAATATACACAAAGCCATTCCAGGAAAAAAGAATTACCCTGATACCAAAACCAGAGAAGGATCCAACCAAGAAAGAAGAACTACAGGCCAATCTCCTTAACGAACATAGATATAAAAAATCCTTAATAAAGAAAGAAGGGAAAAGAAAAAAATTTGAGAATCCAAAAAAGTGGAAACAAAGTCCTTGTAAATAGGGAAAGGTGGACGGTGTGAAGGGAGGGCAGGGGAAAGGGGAAAAATTAGAACCAAGATGCATCATGTAAAGGTGTAAGATCCCAATGATGAATGTAACTGTATTGTGTACCTAAAATGTACAAATAAACTTAATGGAAAAAAATCCTTAATAAGATTCTAGCAAATGTAATACAGTACATGATCAAAAACATAGTATCCTATGACCAAGTAGGATTCTTCCCAGTGATCTAAGGATGGATCTACATACAAAAAATCAATAAATGTAATACACAATCTCAACTGATACAAAATTTAAAAATCACATGATCACCTCAACAGATGCAGAAAAAGCATTCAACATAGCCCAACACCCATTAATGATAAAAACGTACATAAAATTGGAATAGATGCTCTTTATCTCCATCTGATAAAAGCTATCTATGACAAAAAATAACATCATATAAATGGTCAGAAATTTAAGCTTTCTCTTTAAAATCAGGAACAAGACAAGAATGTCCACTATCACCACCTCTGTTGAATATAGTTCTGGAAACATCAGCTAGAGCAATAAGCCAAGAGAAAGAAATAAAAATAATAAAGATAGCAAAAGAAGAAGTTAAATTATCACTATTTGTGGATGATGTAATACTCTATATAGAGGATCCTCAAACTCCACCAAAGACTCCTACATTTAATAACCAAATTCAGTAGCATAACAGGATATTAGGTCAACACCCAAAATTTAATAGCATTCCTATACAAATAACAAATGCACTGAGAGAATAATTAAAGAAACTATACCTTTCACAATGCCAGCAAGAAAAATGAAATACTTAGGAATCAACCTAAAGAGGGTAGTACAAGACTTTTATATAGAAAACCACAGTCCTCTGAAAAAGGAGATCAAGGAAGATATCAGAAAAATATCCCTTGTTCTCACATAGGTTGAAACAATAAAGTGAAAATGGCCATACTTTCAAAAAAGTTATATAGATTTAATGCAATTCCAATCAAAATATCAACAGAACATCTCATAGAACTAGAGGAAACAATCATAAAATCATTTAGAAACAGAAGAGACCTAGAATAGCAAAAGCAATCTTGGACAACAGAAGTAAGGTCAGAGACATCACAATCCACAACTTGAAATTATACTACAAGGGTACCATGACAAAAACCGAATGGTGCTGGTGAAAAAACAGACCTGAAGTTCTGAAGAGAAGATGGAACAGAATAGAGGATGAAGAAATAACTCGCACACTGAGGTATCTGATCTTTGACAAAGTGGCCAAACAGCTTCACTGGAAGAAAGATAGCCTCTTTAATAAATGGTTCTGGGAAAATTGGCTTTCCACATGCCAAAGATTAAAACCAGAACCATATCTTTCACCACGTGCTAACTTAAAATCAAAATGAATCAAAGATCTGATATTGAAACAAAGGCACTTAATTTTCTGCCAGATAAAATGGGTAAAACTCTTGAAGACATAGTTCTAGGAAAAGACTTCATGAACAAACCCCAATTGCATAGGAAATATTATTTAAAGAATCAACAAGTTGGATCTCATCATATCCTTTACTGCAAAGAAAACCACCGACAGAGTGAAAAGACAACATTTTTTACCAGCTATTCCTCAAAGGACTAATATCTATAATATATAAAGAACTCAAAAAATTCATACCTGCCAAATTTAAAGACCCAATTCACAAATGGCCATCTGAGATGAATGCACACTTCTCACATGAAGAAATACAAATGGCAGATAAATATATGAAAAAATACTAAAATTTGCTAGTCTTTCAAGAAATGTAAATTAAAACCACACTGAGATTCCATCTCACTCCAGAAAGAATGGCTGTTTTTTTAAGTTTTCATTCAAAGATACATCAGTTTTTTCTTTCATTTTGAGCAACAAAGAAAATGTCTGACAGATTCATGTTTTAAAATTGAAAGTAACACATGCCTTTTTGTGCTGAAAGAAAAATCTACTTGGCTCATTGGTCCCATATCTCATATAATAATATTTCTGTTATTCTTTATAGATAGAAAGGTCTTATAATACTAATAAGTGTATTTATAATCCCTTTCATAAATGTTTGCCCTGTTTTAGATCTTTATTGATTTGAATAAGAGATGCATATTTTATTTTAATTTTTAAGCCACATGTTAACTTTTTTTTGGAGGCCTTTTGAAATTTATCTTGTCATGGGCCAAACACTATCACAAAATGTAATAATGCCTCATTTTTTAAGGGTAACATAAAAGGAACTTGGGCTACTGAAGAACAAAGCTGCACAGACATAGCAAGTGTCCTAAGATCTTATGACTACATTCTCTGACTTTTATATAGGCCAAGGTGGCTTTCCACTTGGCACAACAGAAAACAGACTACAAAGCCTGAAAATAAAGTTCTAAAATTAGAACTCAGAGCATTTTGATAAGCTTTTCAATAATCATCTGTCAACCATTTTAAGAAAAGTACTAACTTGGAGGCAGAAGCAGAGGATCACAATTTGAAGACCAGCCTTGGAAACTTAGCAAGACACTGCTTCAAATATAAAAATGGAATAGAAAGAGATGGGGTATAGCCCAATTGGAAGGCCTTGGGTTTAATCCCAGTACTGCAGAATAAATGGCTCAGGAGATATCTCAGTGCCAAGGCTCAGCATTGAATTCTCTCTACTTAAAAATGAAAAAGGAAAATAAAACTACTAATTGCCAGCAACCATCTCAAAACAGTTACAAGGCAAGTCTCTCTGTTTCTTAAATATTTAAATTGCATCATAATATAGTCACAGCTTTTGCTACCCAAAGTAAAGAGTTTTGGGCTGGTGAAAATACTGTAGACTGCATTTCTGTTAATATTTTTTTTTCTCTCAAAGCAAGTTCTTCATGCTGATATTTCCAGTGTTGAGGAGGACAAAAACTCTTAACCATCATTCTTTGTATTACCAACATGTCTCTGTTTATTCATCTTGGTCTGAAGAATGAACAAAAGCTTTAGGTGTTCATTTCAGAAGATAAATCAGAGAAATAAGATGCCCCAATATTCACCCAGACTGTATACACCTTTTACACCTTTTGGCATATACATATATACATATATATATATAAAATTCCAGGTAATGTCTTGGAAAAGCACTTCTCGGCCTAGGTAAGAAGTATAGCTTGATAGCTTGACCTGTACTGGGTGTACAGACATGGCTCAAATCCCCCAGCAAGCTAGACAAAGATTCTAGTTTCTCTTTTTTGGAGCCCATCTTTTTTCCAAATGGCATATCTGTTACAACGAAATCAACAAAGCCAGGACTCAGTGGCAGATTCCAGCTATCTCACTGAACAGCATCAATGGGCAAGCCCTATGAGGTTTCGCCTTCTTTAACTTGGCTCTTGATCAATAAAGATGAGATGGTATTAGCTTCTCTTTTTACAGAAGAATGGCTATTTTCAAGAAATTAACCTGTAACAAATGCTGATGAGGTTATGGGGAAAAATAAAGCCTGCTCCACTGTTGGGGAGAGTGTACAATGGTAAAGTCACTATAGAAATCAGTACAGAACTCCTCAAAAAACTAAAACTAAAGGTTCCACTTGACCCAGCGGTTCCCCTTCTAGCTATCTTCCCAATAGAATTAAAGGCAACAAACCACAGCAACATATGGACATCCATGTTTATACCAGAACAATTTATAAAGGGTAAATCTTGGAAATAGTCTAGATTCCCATCAATGCATGAATGGATAAATAAAATGTTGTTTTCATATATGATGAAGTGCTACTCCGCCAAAAAGAAGGACAAAAGTGAGACATTTTTAGGTAAAGAGATGCACCTTGAGATCATATTTTAAGTGAAATAAATTGGACACACATGTTGAAATATCGCACTCTTTCTCTTCTGTGAGAAATCAAAAGGGTGAATAACAGCCAAAATTGGTATTAGATATTGGAAAGTAGGAAGAAAATGTTCAAATAAGTGGGAAGGGGGAAGCAAAAGAAGAAAAGAGGGAAAAAGAGAATAGAAGGAAAGAAATGGAAATAAAACTCTGAAAAAGATTCTGGGACCCAGGCCTGATCTCTCTCTCCTTTGCTTTGTGGTTGGTGATGCAAACAATTTTTAGGGATAGTATTCCTCTGTGTAGATACAGCACATGCTCCAGCAATGATAGAGTGGCCTTTCCTGAGCCTTAAAGCCACGAGGCAACCTGATCTTGGACTGGAATCTCCAGAAATGCAAGCCAATCTCAAACTTCATTCCTCATAAATTAATTACCCCAGGTAGTTAGCTCTAGCAATGTGAAGTTGACTAGTGCAAATGTGTTAAATGTGCTACAGAAGAACAGGTGCCCTCTTGTCAAATGAGAATAACACATTCCAAGTGATGCTAAAAGGTACTATACATGTTTAAAAATGTTCCAACCACTGAATGCCAAAAGACACAATAAAGAATGAGCAGGATATGAAAAGTAACAATGCAAAATCATTTCTAAATTTTTGAAACTTTTTGCACATATCACTTGTGCAAATTAATGGGATTCACTGTGGTATATCTATTAGTCCAAACATTATACACTAATCATGTCCATCCTTCTTTGTACTTATGGTCACTTCCCTCCTTTACCCTGCACCCTTCTCAGTCCATCAAGGTCCCTTTAAATTTCTTTCTATCCCTCTCACTCTTGCTCAACTCCATCTCTAGTTAGCACTATTCAATTTGTACTTCTGCAAGCTTGACTTATTTCCTAGTTAATGACAATATGTGGTTTGTATGTTTCTGTACAAGGCTTGTTTCACTCAACACAGTGTTCTCCAGATGCATCCATGTTAATGTAAATAACAAGAGCTAGTCTTTTATGCCTATGTAGTATCCCTTTATGTAGATACAACACTTTATCTTTATCCATTCATCTGCTAGGCCACACTTGGGATGATACCTTGTTTTTCCTACTGTAAATAATGATGCAAGAAATATGGATCTCAGTTTCACTATCAGAAAAATGCAAAAGAAAACCACAACAAAATATCATCTAGGTTCAGTTTTAATGGAAATCATAAAAAGAAAATATATAGAAAATCTGGCAAGGATGTGGAGAAAAGGGAATTTTGATACTTTGCTGGTGAGCATTTAAATTACTATAGCAAATATACTGTGATTTCTCAAAAAATTAAGAATAGAAATAATATACAACCCAGAAATTTCACTACTGGGTATGTACTAAAGAAGATGATATCTCCATACCAAAATATATTTGCACCTCTGTTTATTGCAGAACTTCCTTAAATTAAAAAGTGAGATAGGAATATCATATATCTGATAGATTTGTTGATGCAAAATTGAGAAAGTTTCAAACACTTCCTCACACAATAACTTATAAGTATATGTGAAGAGAAGAAATAAGTTCAAACAGCAAAGGTGTTGAAAAATGCCATTTTTTGTATGAAAAAATGCAATAAAATGGGAATCAAAGCACTCTGAACCCAGTGCAAGAAAGCAAAGGGTTGGACAGAAACTTAGCAAAAGTAAATGATTAAAAACCCAAAATATATTAAGCTTCAGAAGTACTGAAATGATTGCAATTCAACTCTCTTAATACGACTTTTTCACCTAAAAATTCATTTTAAAATTGACGTTACTATTTAGTGTGAGAAAATATAATATTTAATTCATGTGTCGTGAACTATTGCAAGATAATATTTCAAAGCATTTTCTTGGTCAAAGTTTTTCCTAACATTCTGTAAACATAGTAAAATAAACTGTATTAAAAATAAAAAAATATGCACTTCCATCTTTCCACATACCTACACACTTACTTTATTTTCAAACTCAAATGAATTTCAAACTTTATTGGATTTACTTCTTTTCCTGGAATCCCTTCACATCTCCCAATCTCTTTCATAATTGAGGGTCTACTACCAAGATTGCACTGTCAGCAATGACTTTGCATTTTTTAGTCCACTACTCACTTTCTGCATCACAAAAAATACTTACATATGCATTTTTCTTTAAGGAAATTCTTATTAGCTGAGCTATGGAAAGAGCCTAACTTCCTGGGAACAAATGAATGGAAAAGTATCTAAATAGAATATTCTGCCACAAAGAAAATCATGTCATTTGTAGGAAAATACAAAGAAGAAAGACAATTATGTTAAGTAAAATAAACAAAACAGACTTAGAAAGGTAAATATTGTACGTTTGTTTTGAAAGAGTTGCACACAGAATTCACAGATAAACCCTCACTAGTGTCAGTATTGCTGCTCCTCCTCTTCATCCACCAAGTGCTGGTGCAGCCCCTTGTAAGACAAAGTATTTCTATAGGAAAATTAGCATGTAAAGTCTTGAAAGGACCATTTTTCCACCAATTGTTCAGATATCAATGCAAGGCAGTACTAAAGATGAAACACCAGAGTCATAACACCTCCAAGAGAATGTAATAATCCCTCAGTGCTTGACGCCAAAGAAAGGAAAACTTATGATATGTGTGACAAAAAAATCAAAATAATTGTTTTAAGGAAGATAAGTAAGCTTCCAGGAAAATACAGCAACAATTAGACATAAACAGGAATGAATAAATGAAATGAGAAACTTAGTGAAGAGGTTGAAATAATTTTTAAACAGGGAAATGCTGAAACTGAAACTGAAACTGAAAGATACAATGAGTAAAATGAAAAATGAATATGCTCTGTTCACAATAGTATTTGTGAAAGAAAAGAAAGTCTAAACCTAAAGATGGATTATTTATAAACAAACATACAATCAGAAGAAACAAACAAAAAGAGTGAAAAGGAATGAATAGTGCTTATAGAACTAATGGGATGTTATAAAATGGAATGTCTATACCCACCCCCGCCCTGCCCAGGCAGGCACACCAGCTGGCAGTTTGGCCTTTTGGTCAGACCTGGGTAGCTGTGCCCTGCTCCGACCAGCTTGGCCCACCCGTTTGCATCCAGGAGACCTTGAGTACCCCCTCCCGCAGGCCCATGGAATGCCGGCTTGACAACGCAGGTGCCTGTGAAAATAGCCTCCCCCTCTGACCTCTTAACTGTGCAGCTACCCGTTTCCACACTACAGAGGCAAAGGGGGACATAAAGGCCATTGTCCTGAGTTGCAGAGGTGAACAGCAGAAAGAGGGCATCTTTCAGGCTCCATGATGAAAACTGAAGCCCACTGGAAAAGTGAAGATAATCTCTGCAATATAAGCACAGCAGACCATTGTACTTAGTAAATTGGAGGGATCATCACCTCCCATTTGATCCTGGACTATTTTCAGGGGAAAGACAGCTGGAACCTGTAGTAAAGCTTTTCGGAGTTTGGCCTTGTGGGAGGGCGGGGAATTCAATTTGGGACTAAAACTAATAAAGTCAACATTCCATCATAATAAAAATATTTAACAATTCAGGTACAGAAGGAATATACCTCAATCCGATTAAGATTATATATGAGAACACATTAACATCAATATGACAATAAACATCATACTGAACAGAAAAGATAGAACTGTTTCTTCTAAGATCCATTATGTGGTTAAAATGTAAACTTTTAGCACTATTATTCAAAGTAGTACTGGAAGTCTAAGTAGCCAAGAGAAAAAATAAAAACATGCAACTGGAATAGACAAAGTAAATTTGTCACCAAGAACATAAAGACTCCATAAAAACTCTTGTAAGTGGTACAATAATTAAATAATGTTGGAGAATATAAAATCAACATTCAATCAACAGTATTTCTAAACACTGGTAGCAAACTAGATAAAAAAGTAATCAAGGAAACAATTACCTTTACAATAGTTACAAAATACCTATAAATAAATGCCTAGGAATAAATTTAATCAAGGAATTGAAAGATCTCTGCAAAGAAAGGTGTAAAACCTTGATGAAGAATACATATGATCCAGAAAATTAATATTGTTGAGATGTCTATATTTCTCAAAGTAGAATTACAGATTTAATGCAATGCCCACCCCAATACCAATGGACGAATCAAAACACATGATTTCATGACTTATTGTAAAGTTATACTACTTCAAACCATATGGTACTGGCACTAAAACAGACATATAGATTAATGGATTGAAATAGAGAGAAGTACGTATTTATAGCTAACTGATTTTCAACAGAGACACAGAACACACATTGGAAGAAGAAAATTCACTTCACAAATGGTACTGAAAAGACAGGATATTTGTTGTTGAAGAATGACTCATATCTCACCATGTACAGAATCAACTTCAAGTGCATAAAAGACAAAAATATTGGACCTGTAACTCTAAAACTACCATAAGATAACATAGAGGCATTAGTAAGCTAAAAACTTTTTGGATAGGATCCAAATTCATAGTTAACTACAGGAAAAATCAATAAATGAGATTATATGAAAATAAGAGGGCTCTGAACAGCAAAGGAAATAATCAAGAGTGGTGAGATAACCTACAGAAAGGTGGAAAATATTTGCAAATTATTCATCTGAAAAGGTATTAATATCAATAATCTACAAGAAAGAAGGGAAGGGGAAAGGGAAGAAGGGAAAGGAAAAATTATGAGAAAGAAAAAAAAATGGAATCAAACTCTGTAAATAGGGAAGGGTGGAGTGGGTAAATGGTGCACAGGTAATGGGAGAAAAAATAAAAACTAAGATACATCATGTTCTGGTACAAACACCCAATGATAAATGTAAATGTACTTTGTACCTAAAATGTACCAATAAATATATATATATGTATATATATATATATATAAAATTTTAAAAAAGAAACTCAAATAGGTCAACAAATAATTTGATTTTAATAACAAATGATATCAGATGTATTTCTCAAAAGATATAAAGTTGCCAACAAATGTACAAAAATGTCCACTATCATTAATTATATGGAAAATGTAAATCTAAAGCACAGTGAGACATGCCACATCACTCTAGTTAGAATAAATATTATTAAAGATACCAAAAACAACATTCTATTGAGGACGTGGAGAAATAGAAAATCTTATACACTTTTCATGGGAATGTAAATTAATATACCTATTATGGAAAAATATGGAAATTTCTAAATAATCCCCAAATAGAACTCCCATATGATCCAGCTATTATTGAAAATATATCCAAAGAAAGAAAATTAATGTGAAGAAGAAGCATCTGCTGTCCTATATTTAGTCCAGCACTATTCAAAATAATCAATATATGGAATCAAGCCAATTGTTCAATGAAAGATAAAGAATATGTGGTTATATATATGTGCAATGAAATAATTTTTATAGAAATAATGAAATCCTGTCATTTGTGAAAACTTGGATGAGTCTAAAGCGCATTAGAGTACATTCAATTCAATAATCCAGGGCGAGACAGACACTTACCAACTGTTCCCATTCACATGTGGAAGCTAGAAAAGCTGACCTCAAAGAAGCAGAGCAAACCAGAGGTCACAATACACTGGAAAAGTTAGAGGCGAGAGTGTTAAAAGATAGAGTGAACAGTGATGCCACTGTATTAATGTAGATTAATAGAATAAATAATGTATATAGTCATCTCAGTATACGGTGGCCTCAATCCAGTAGATGAATATAGCATACCTTATTGTGATAATCAAATTTCCCAGATATTTCCAAATGTCCATTAAAGACAAAATTGTTCCTGGATAAGGCTGTGTACAACAGGAGAACAGGAAATATTTTGACTGACTTTCAATTAAAACTGTCCTTATGAACCTGGTTTATAATTTTGGGTAGGTTTGTTAAAGTTCTAAGCCCCATTTCTGAAAATGTAGAATAAAGTCATAATGGTATGGACCTCACACAATAAACTTTAATGTTTTGTTTGTTGCTTTAATAACTAGATCTCAATATGCTACCCAGGATGACCCTGAATACCTGGTCTCTAGTGACCTTCCCACCGGAGCCTCCTGAGTAGGAGAGACTGTAGTGATACACAATCTAGGTGGCCAAAATGGAGTTTCATAAAAAAGAAAATATTTATAAGCGTCTAGTCTTAGGGAAACATGTATAAAATGATACAAATATATCACTTTATAATTATCAAATATTTTCCAAATGAAAGACTCAATGACAAATCTTAACCTGTGCACTCAATATGAATTTCCTAATTGTATTGGGAAAGTCCCCATAAAACCAATGAGTGGAGTAACTATGGTTGTATAATTGAAAGTTCATGATTCTCCTTGTTGAAAAGAATAGCAAGTTCTTGGAGATATCAAGGGTTTTGTCCCCAGTACAAGCTTAGGAGATCCAAAGACCCTGTCTGAACAGGATCGTCAATGTCAGAACTGGAGAAAAAGTTTAAAGTGAGGTTGAAATAAGATACTAGGTAGTTGGATCTCCAGACAGCACAAAAGTTCATGGAGAAGAAGTAATGAAGTCTGCATTCCCCTGACATTTACAATGATGTCTTGGGAAAAGACAAAGTGCAGGAATAAATTTTCTTTTCTCCAGACCAATGACCCAGGTGGGAATGATGTGCCAAATATTTGGAATGATAAGATATGTCATTGATGTGAAGGTCTAAGGAGCTGTATATATCCCCTCTGCTACTGTCCCCAGGATGTGTAAACTTGGGTTGGACAGAATATGGTTGTCTCTTTCTAAGTCCTAAGTCTGGGACCAATGCTTAACTTGTTCCTAGCATTGTGTGTAAGGTCAGGGCTCCAGTGTCCATCATCAACCACTTAGGGAAGAATTAGGACATCTATATAGAGACCTTCCTTTCAGAATTCATTCCCAGGTAAGTCCAAGAGCCCATCATATATATTCTTACCAGAGAATCAGAGAATGGAAGCCAGGAAAACTTACCTTAGGTCTCTTGAGAGTTAAACGAGCTTAGCCCTGAGCTGAGAGATTGCAATTTCTGGGTGGTTTGTTTGCTTGATTTCTTGCTTGCTTTATTTATTCATGATTTTAGAAAGCAATGTATCACTTGAATGTAGCATGACAAGATCATTGTTGACAATGAAGTGAATGTAATGGAAGAAGCATTAGTAGAGGGAATGGGAGGGGTGATGTATTTTCAGTAAAAGTAGAATATGTTTCTGAAGATCTTTGCAATTAACAGAAATAGAGAAATTAGACATTAGCAATAGAGGGATGTACAGTTTAATATACAGAAAATTTTATTTTTATTTATAAGATGCAGGATATTTGAATATTATTCCATAATGGGGATGACTAAGACTAGTGGATATCTTGCACATACTACCTTGCAACAATGGTTCATCTGTTATTTACAGTGTAGTATCTCTTCTTATTCTCTGTGCTTTCAAATTTAAAAATTATTCAATGCAAATATACTCATGTTTTACTTTGTGATTATTTCTTCAGACCTGAGGCGAAATATATCTATGAGTTTGTTAAACATTTACTTTATTGAAAATTATCTGTTGGAATTATTTTTATTGCATTCTTTCAAACTAAAGAATTATAATTTGTCACCACCTGGAATGATTACTGTTTTCTTCATTTATGTATTTATGAATGTTTTGGGGGACTGTGTGAAAGTTTACACATTTGTGTTGTCAAATACATTCTCTGGTTGGATTGTATTTCTCATTACTTTTTAAGTATAGAGGGCTCTTTTGCATTATTTGAGCAAATGAAACACTTGTTCTGCATATTTCTGACTTATTTTCACTTCTCTTTGATTCCATTATTCCATATTTTGCTTTTTCGATTTTTACATTATCTTCATCCATCATTTGGTAGGGATTCTTCATTATTTGAATCAAATTATCTTTATTTTTCATAAGCATTTTAATATTTCATTTTATATAAGATGAAATTGTACCGTTAGGTACTTCTTCCTCCTAGCATTTTATTTTATTTTATTAGTTTTTTGTCTTTTTTTGTCTTATTTTTTTCCTCCTAGCATTTTAAAGACTCTGTTATATACTTCTGTTTGCAAATTTTGGGCAGTTTACCCTAGAATGAGTGGCACATACTGATATCCTTAAATTATTACTACTTTATATCTTCACATAAAATTAGTATTAGATTATAATTAAATTATATTCCTTTTAGTTATTTTGAAGCAAAGCCAGATTCTAGATCCTTTGATCAGTCTGTGGAAGAAGAGCTTGCTCCTTCAATTTTTCCCCTGGGGTTTCCATTTCTTTGATTACAGCTTCTCTGTAATGCTTTATTGTGTAATTTACTTATTACATTTTTTTGTTCTTCATGACACCTAATCCCTTTTATTTACAATTTTCTAATTTTTCCAGTTTTCCCCAGTATTTCAAAATTTTCTTTTACCCATAGAACATATGTATTAGGAACAATTCCTTCTCAAATGGCACATATCTAAATAATTTTTCTTTTATTTAGTAAAAATAATACCTGTATAAATATGGAAAAACTGCATTCAATAACTAAAGGTAGTTATGCAATTTCATGTGGGAAGAAAAATCTAACTGTACAACTTTTCACTGGTGTGTTTGTAATCCTTGTGTGTATCACTTGCTTAAGTACCCTTCCTGATAATAAAGACTTTAGCATAATAAAGTGTTTCATAATTAATTATTCATTTCTAGTCTCATTTTTAGAATCCTTTTTCTACTTCAACCTGGTGTTCACCATCATGAAAAAACAGGTTCCTAAAGATAGCTACTAGACCATTATTCCCTGATGAATATTTTTATATTCAGTATTTGTAAATTGATAGCAATAGATTAATGATAAAAAGATTATTGTGTTTCAAGGTTAGGCATGGGGATTTGAGAGAGGTCAATGTAGGTGTAAAGGGAAAACATTCAGTATTCGTGAGTTGATGGTACTACTATGTAGTTTGTTTTGCTTTACTTTTGATTGGCATGTATTAGCTGTACATATTAATATGGTTCAAGTCTCCAATTCCATCATGTTGCCACAAATAGTGGGATTTCATTCTTCTTTAAGGGTAAATAATTCCTCATGGTGTACATAGTGCACATTTTCTTTAGCAATTCACCCAATGATGTGCACTTAAGTTGCTCTCTAACTTTGTTATTTTGTATAGTGTTCCACTTAGCACAGGTGCCCAGGGGCACCTGGTCTGCTGATTTCATTTCCTTGTATCAATGTTAATATTTTAGCTATGATATTGAACTTCAGATTTGTTCAATGGTGCCACTGTGGCACTTGAGTTAAGGGTACATGAATCTCTCTGTGTCATTTACTACTATTCCATATTAATGTACAATTATTTTAAATTTAAAAGTATAATTAAAATTATAAGTTAAAAAGCAAAAACAAGCTGTCTTTAAACAAGTCAAATCTTGATCTGTTTTCCTTTTCTCTTGAACTCCTAATTCCTTTTTATTTTCTCACATAAATTTATGCTCTTCTAACACATCGTATATTTAAAATTCCCCTGACAACTTTCTTTCAGAATGTAATCATCCTGATAATGTGCTGTATCTTCATGTCATTCAGGATATGCTGGGATCACTCAGGTGTACAGCAGCCTGTAATAAAGCTTGATTTTCAGATCCATGTAAGAAAGTTTGGCAAAGAAAGACACAGAATTGTGGCAATAAGAAATTCTGGAGTCTGATTTTTTATTATTAATACCAAATTTGCATGGAGAGGCTAAGGGTGATAGGAGTACAATTGAAATTTTCATCTAGTGATTTATCATTTATATAAGTGCACACCTTTTCTGTCCCTGTCTCTTTACAAACATATACTCTCCACTACTTTTGCTGAACTCCACAGTTTCAAGATCCATTCTCCGCATAACCTTACCAATAACATAGAAGCACATTTTGTTTATATCATCCCAGGTATTTTCCTTCTTCTTGGATCCTCTTCTCTTAGTCTCAGATTTTCTCCTCATACTGAAAATCTCTTCAGCCATAAACAAATATAGAGCCTTTCCCACCTGGGGAACTCACATCTCCTTCCTATCTTTGTTCTATAGCACTGGCTGTGTCATTCAGGTTTTTGTTGCTGTTTAAAATACATGAGACAATTGTCTTAGAATTAGAATTTTTTTGCTTAGTTTTGAATGTTTCAGTCCATGATAGGTTGACTTCATGGCTTCGTTCATACACAGTGGGAGCATATGGTGGGCAAAGATCCTTGCCTGATAGACAGAAAGCAAAAAAATAAGAGACAGAGACTGGGGTTTCAAAATCCCTTTCAAGATCATGTCCTCTGTGACCTACATCCTCCCACCATAGTCTACCTCCTAATAGTTCCACCATGTTCCAATAGAACCATGATGGAACCACTAACACAAGGGCACTGAGGGACATTTAAGAGCCAAAATATAGCACTGGCCTGGGGACCTACCTCAATTCTGTAGACACTGTGTGCTCTAGGACAAGCCAATTGCCTCAGTGGTTTGCACAATTGTCACTTCCATGCTGAGATCCTTCACCTGCAGTCTGAGGAGAAGTGCAATGAGGTGGGCTTGGGAAGACTCACTAGCTCGATGGTGCCTGTTAGTGATGGGACTATTGCAGGACTCTTATGAAGAGCAATGTACCTGATACTGAGGATCTGACAGCCAAATTTCCTTCATCCAATGTTTTAACTACTTCTGCTTTTACCTGTTTTGAAGTACTTCTTTCTTTGGGTCTTTCTTTGAGGTCTTTCCTGCCCTAGTTACTCATCATAAAGCTATATATTTGTTGACTCCTTTCATTTTTTTGCCAGTATTTTTAGTGTTATAATTTGGCCTTTTATAGTTATCTACAGTAATGATTTGTTATTGTAAATTTTAGGTGAATCATATGATAAATATTTAATGCATATCCTCAGAAATGATCCTATCTGCACATCATTTTGGAAATGTATGATGAATACATTTTTTGGTCTCACAGTGGTATTGGATAAAGTAACTCTCTTTATACAATTTCATGCTGCAGTGTGCCTTTTCCAATAACATTAAAATTCAAATTTTCTATTGGTGTGCCTTTTTTGTTTTTTACATTGTCTTCCCCATTAGAATGTAATATTTCTTTCTTTTTTTGTGGGGGTGTACTTAAATTGTCCAGAGGCAGTGGCTACAGTATTAGCACTTATCTTCTCTACAGTACCCTTTCCCACACCCACTACTGCAGAGAGAGGGGATTTATAGATTAAGCTGCACAGGACTGACATCATTAACTTGTTTTGTTCCATTGTATGACCAGCATTCCAAAGGAACAGCAGATTTAGGATACTGGCAGAAAGGCAGTTTTAACAAATAACACTAGTTTGCCCAATTCCCAGTGTCCTTAATCCTTATGAGGAAATTCCAACCCCTGTTTGCTTACAATTTCTCCTTATCTGATAGGAATAAAAAAGGGAATGAAAAAGGGCATTTCATGGACATGTTACTAAATGACTTCCTTTTGGGGAGGATGAATGATACAATGACTCAGTTGTCCCGGCCCACGGGTAAGTCAACGGAGACCCTAGAGGGGGGGTGAGAATGACAAAGGACAGGGGACACGAGAGATGGAGACAAGACAGGTTTCTGATCAAGTCTCGTTTATAGCGGAAGCTGCTACAGCATATATATTGTAGGGCTAGAGGGAGGGAGCAAGGGGAGGGTACT